>NC_089799.1:36729613-36764613 GCF_040412425.1 Macrobrachium rosenbergii | reverse complement strand
ATTTGAAAAGCATATGTATATAAGGGCAGGAATAGATTCTTTATCCTTTTTCAAGGTCAAATGGCGAACATTCACCTCATTCTGCTCATTGGGTGAGGGTTTGAACCCTGTCATATGCATCAGGGCTTCTTTGCTCGCTTCTTCATTTTGATCTAAGGCTTCGTAATGATGAACACACACGCACGCGCGCGCGCACACACACACACACACACACATATATATATATATATATATATATCCTACATGTATATATATATGCAAATACATATACTGTATATATATATGTATATTATGTATATATATATATATATATATATATATATATATATATATATATATATATATATATATATATATATATATATATTGATGTATGTGTATGATGCGGCTATATAACACTGAGTTTTTCTAAGACATCTGCAGAAGTCTCTTTGTAGTTTTCGTCCATCTCCTGGGGACTTGGTCAACGAAGCGAACTAACAGCAACTGCATTCACCAGTGCATTAAAAAACTGAAAATATTCAATTGAATTTACATCGTTGCATGTAGTCCCTTGTAGCTTATTCTAGTGATCAAATCGACTTGACAAGATTTAGACAAAGGCTTTGAAGAGTCCTCTTTATATATTTTTTGTATAAATGTAATTTTGAGTAATTGCTTAGATACTTCTGAAAAGTTACAGTAGTCTTTTCATCTCATGTTAACAGTACGGCGTTCAAAGAAACACACACACACACTCGTGTGTGTGTGTGTATGTGTATGGGTGTATGTGTATTTATAAAGCACCCAGAGAGATGATGAGAGGATTAATACGTAGAGGACGTCGTACTGAGTGGACTCCAATCTGGGCGATAAAAAATGATCGGAAAATAAAGCAAGACTTTTGAAGTAGGAAGTGAGCTTGAAAGATAGCCGCTGACCTATTAATGAAAGAGAAAGTTCTACGGTGAGAACTTGATGCTGTCTTTACATCGACCACATTAATCCTCTTGAGACTCCATGTTTCGGTCTGTCACAAATTCTCAAGATGCCTATCTCCTTTTTTATTGACAATGCAGATCTAATGGCGAAGGAATAAAGGGCGAGATGAACCCGTTAAAAGAGGCAGTGTTCAGGTGCAGGGTACTAAATTTGGACATTGCTAACGGATGCTATATGATACCCGTTAGAAGTACATTACGTGCTGTTTGGTCGTCTGACCTTCTTTGTCTAATTTTTTTATTCGCCTTCCACGGTCACCTTGTTTCTCTTACTGCAATTTACCGTCGTTTGCTTGTCTCCTCCCGCCTTGTAATCGTTACTGCTGCTTTCCCGTGTGTTTTCAGAACTATCTGCCTTCAAGTCCGAGTTTCCTTTGAGTCTCACTCATCCTTTTCCCCACAACGTCCCCCGCCCCCTTTATCTTCAGTTTCCAAGACACGAACTCTGCATGGAAATGTCAAGGTAGATAAGAGATGTGAATTGTGGATGTGGGGGCTTCGACGGGGAAGGAGACGAGAGAAATTCTAAATCCAACCAGCAGTGCTCACTTTTTTGTTCTATTAATTTTTTTTTTTTTTTGGCATGTGTTTTTGTTTTAGTTGAATATGCATGCTAGGCCACAGCAGAGGTCCCGCTAGTTGCTAGGCTGATTGCCACCTTGGTGCCAAAAAGGGGCTCTCGTGTCCTTGATATTTCCGAAATGGCGTATCGTGTTTTGTTTAGTATTTGATGATCGTCTTGCTTCTTGCTAAGGTTTTATCGGGTGAACTGTGCATCACTTGACATTTCGGTTCCCTTTATTATAGAAGGCAATGAAGTTATAGTGTCTGGAATCTTCTGTCGTAACAGTTTTCATTCTGATTCTTGCTTTGATGATTTTGGTGCGTATAATGGCAAACTACACTGAAAATGTTTATGTTCCAGTCAGCTTCGAGTCTCAGCTGAGATTCTCTCTTAACTGATTTTGTAAATTCTCCCGAATCACTTTACTTTTTCTTCTTCTTCTAGGCCTTCTTTTTTCACTACCCTATTTTTTTCATTTTAGACCCTTTTGCTGAGAACCAGGGTTGATTGTTTTTGCTACTAAATCACAAAGATCGCCGAAAACGTCCATAGACAAATAGAGGTATGATTTTATTTACACGTTTTTGGAGTAGCTTCTGATACTCAAGTATACTGATGGAGAGTTGCTAAATGTTGTTGTGGGTCTTGGTTGAAGGCCGAGATATGAGTATACGTGTGATTATTTATTTGTACAGATGAATTTGGTACGTGAATCACATTCTTCGTAAAAATGTCATTACTGCTATGTTCCATGGTCGGATATGTAATCTGAGTGTGAACATATGGATACGTATATATATATATATATATATATATATATATATATATATATATATATATATATATATATATATATATATATATATATATATATATATATATATATATATATATATATATATATAGTTTGAGAAGTACGTGACTCCGCGTTCAATGTTCTCTGTATATAAAGCAAATTATTGGGAAAAGAACTGAGCATAGGTTGCATCCCCCAACCTGACAGCAATCCTGTTGCCAGAGGGGAATTTAACTTTCTTAGCCTAATAATTGAGATGACATGCATTGAGTGAAGGCTGGTGATATTCTGCCAGGCCTTACTCGATTCTTGAAATTTTTTGCAGATCCTCCCTAAATGTCAGCGGAAAAAGAGGTCAGTCTATTTAGCAAGTTTATGTTGTTTGCTAAGAAGGAATCTAGTACTTAAAAGAGAAAGTGGTCCTTGGTAGGACGGCGCTCCGGCAGCAACTCAGAATAGTAGGAAGCACACAGGCAGTAGCGAGAGAGAGAGAGAGAAGAGAGAGAGAGAGAGAGAGAGATTAGATGATGCTATAAGGGAGATTAATAACTACAGATCCGTAATGACTGACAACTTCTTTAGCATTAATCTGCCCTTCTTTGACCTGCTGAAGCCAAAGCTACAAGACCAAATAATTTCTATACACCATTAACGGCTCAGAGAGGGTCGATCTTTCCTCGCTAGAGACCCCTAAGGGTGTTCGGACGTCGTTACCAAGGACTTATATTTCTTGGGGGTCATTATCTTTATGATATTTACAGTCTTTTGTTTATTTTTTTTACGGTAATCCCCAACGGGCGTGTACTAAACACGCCGCAAAGGTGGGTACATGCCGGGTTAAAACCCTTGGGGGTCACTGCCTAGGATAGATCCTAGGGAAGTTGCCTACATTTAATTTACTCCTGATAGTTAAGTCTTTTGAAGTCCGCCGTTTTGTCGGGACTGCTGCTGTCATAATCACACGTTTTTTCCCGCAGAATATGGTTATGCTTCTAGATTTCCTTTTAATCGTTTGGTTGTTATCTTCTGTAATTTTCATCTAGTAACTCGGACCACTTGTGCATCGTGGTCACCTGGTTTTCACTAAAAATCACCTGTTCACCTGTAATACCCATAATTCTGTTCTCGACCAAGACATTCTTGCAAGGTCATGTTAGTCGTTTACTCTGAAACCTGATAAACTCTTCATATTCATGAAGGACTTCAAGTTACAGTGAAACATCAAATTAGGTTATGATGTCTATAGCCTCTTCGTCACATGCGGGCAGACTTTAGAAGTACACCTTCATTTTATTTCAATCTCAGAAAAGGTATACAGCAAGTTTGCTAATCAATTATGTTAGTATAGTTCTGGGAAGGCGGCCTCCCAGTTTCCCTCACTGTCCCTTTTGTAACATGTTTTATAGTGTAAAAGTCGACGCCAGACAATGATATGTTAAGGCACCTCGGCTGGATGGAGTGAAGTGAGAAGTCAAAGGTAAAACAAGGAGTGTAGGCTCAAAATTGTGCGATAAATAAATAGATAAGTGAATGAAGTATGCAGTGCCTGATGTTTACAACTGGTACAATGCTGCCTGAGTATAATGAGAAGAAACTACAGAGACAGTTGAAATGATGTGGACTTGTTCATGAGCAAGTGAAGTTGAAAGCGAGTGAAGTTATGATGAGCAAATGTTAAACTAAAGAGGTGCAGTAATGCCTATTGATGAAACAAGAATAATGGAAAAAATATATACAATTGGTTTGTATAGGAATTTGGAGTAAATGCAACGAATGATGATAAGATGAAAGAATAGTTGAATCACAGGGGGGTGGGGGGGTGAAGCAGGACAGACAACAAAGTGTCAGCAAAAGATGTGAAGGAAAAAAGTTGTCTGTTGAAGCCAAGTGTGTATTGCTTGCAGGACTGATAAATCAACTTTCCTTTATGGAAGTGAAGTTGGAGGTCAATGTGAATATAAAATAAAAGAAAAATGGCAGAAGAATCTGAGAGGATTTCTTCCCAGTGTTTATACAGAATAAGAGAGACCGAGTAAAAAGCTCGTAGGATGGAAAGGGGTGTTTTGAGATCGTCGAATCGTATATAGAAAGAATGGAGGACGATAGGAATGTAAAAAGAGAATACAGTCCAGAGGTGCAGCTTTTCTAAGAATTAGAAAAGAAAGACCAAGATATATATAATATGGAAGAGATATTTTTCATATAATATGGCGTGGCTCCAGAGTAAAAATTATTACAATTATTATATATATACATACATATATAATATATATATATATATATGTGTGTGTGTGTCTGTGTATATATATACATACATACATATATATATATATGTACTATATATATATATATATATATATATATATATATATATATATATATATATATATATATATATATATATATATATATATATATAAGCATCAAGTTACAGACGTCCTTTAATATCCAATTGCTTACCTGGGAATTAATATATTTTCATATATGTTACCCGAAGGGGAATTTTTAGTTGATAATAAGTTCTCGTCGTCTCGTGGGCTCGAACCCACGAGACGACGAACTTATTATCAACTAAAAATTCACCTTCGGGTCAACATATATGAAAATATATTATTTCCGAGGTAGGGCGAATTGATATTAAAGGAAGTTTGTAGCCTAATGTTTGTAAATGAATCACGGTGATGTGATAAAATTCATACATATATATATATATATATATATATATATATATATATATATATATATATATATATATATATATATATATATATATATATATATATATATATATGTATGTATATGACCATCTACCGTGTTTGGACATATGACTAGGTTATCAACTGTTATAATTGTCTAATCTAACCTCTCTCCCCTCCCTAAGTAAGGATAAATCAGAAGTGTTTGTAAGGATATTCTGTATATAGATTTACAGATATGCACATGTGAACATATCTTTATGCGCATGCATGACAAAAAGTGACCGTAGTTTTGCTAAGATCTGATAAACAGCTTAGTTTTTGAGGTGTGGAAGAAACTGTTTTTCGTAGAACGAAAATTCAGGTGTTCACTTAGTGTATTTTTTTTTTCTCTTTTGTCATACAATTTGACGACTTTTCACCTCATGAAACTTCGCGCAGTTCCCCACTAATAGTAAACCATCAGCCACGATAAAGTTGGCATTTGTATGTCAAACGAGCTCGCCATAAAGCAAATTCGCTTCTGTTATCACATGAATGAGAGCGAGAGCCTTATGCCTCAGGTTCACAAATGGTTGATCAAGGGCAGCGAGTCCCTCACCTCTGTCATTTTAAGACTGAAACCACACGATGACTTTCGTTTATATACCGTTATTTCTTGTCGGCATCTTTCAATGTCTTGTGGTCCCTTGCGTAAAAGACATCTCTCATATCAACGCACCGATTCACGTATACACGCACATTCTCATGTATGCATAGCGCATTCTGTCCATTTTACGCGTATGCATTTTCATATGAAAGATTTTTGAACGTAAGGCTCAATTATCGGATAGCAAAATCATGAACCTTTTCTTGAAGTTGTAAGACAAAACTGCTTATCTAGGGGTCAGGGTTAAGGGAAGGGAACTACTACCATCTACTAATTCTTGTTCTATGGTTCGTTCACGTCTTTCATATCTTTCCCTTATTAGTTCGTTAATTCTTTTGATATGGAGTCTTGTTTTTGTCTGCAAGAAAGTAGCCTTGATTGTGACCTAAAAGAAACCCAGAGAAACCTTTTGTTCATGAAAATTGGTGACTACATAGAATGAAGAGACACGAATCGATTTGTACAACAAAACTGAATGACCCAGTATCCATACTTCTGTGGATACTGATCTCTAGTGGTTATGCGTTTGCTTTTTATACGTTAGGGCATTGTGATAAGATGGCGTCATATCCTATGCAGTAGGATAAGGTATTGAACAGTCTGTCCTTCGACAGAACACTTGTTCGTAAACCGGTTCCAAGTCAAGTGTATTGCTCTTAACGGTACCTCTCTCTGTTCGATAAAAAAAAAAAAAAAAAAAAAAACACTCTTCCCCTCGATGACATTTGGTTCCCATCTCTGATCCTGAATAAGTGGCAAGGTCAAAACTGGTCGCATTTCGAAACCAACAGGGCTGGTAATTACTGATAAATGATATCTACCTTTATATATATACTTTCAGTAGCGACCTCTGCAATAATTTTTGTTACACGTACATGAAGAATCCTTTTTATTCAGATCTCATGGCCATTGTGCGATTATACCAGATAAAAACCTAATAGCAGAGTGTCTTTAGAGAACTATTTTTCTTGAGATTTGCTGTTTTTGAACGGAAGTTTCCCATCAACATCAGTCAAACCATCATAATCGACATGTGACACGCTTCAAACTTCTCTGGCCTCGAAAAAATATAAATGGATAAGTCAAGTTCATAACTGAAAATCCCCACAGGCGTCATACAAAGCTAAACGCCCATAAAAATTAATCTTATTAGGAAATTCAACACAGGAGGAAGGTCAGGACTTATTCGACACATTGGGGTGAAGCTGGAGATTCTGCATCTGAACACAGATGCAGCCTAGAAGTTGAAACTCTCACTCCACAAGAAACGTGTCAGTCAGTGGGGACTAATTTACCAAAGTGGAGACTAGGAGGTGGTATTTTACGCCTAATTATATATACCAAGCCTAGTCTTATGAGAAAAGACAACATATCACTCGTACTTCATTTTTATACAGTCGTGCCTGCGTGCCCACTGACCTAGAGAGCATTCTGTGGTCAGACGGGAAAGGTTCTCCCGGAACACTCACTAACCATGGCAGGACGCCGTGCGGAACCAATTGACCTTTAAAGGAAACACTTTATTCTACTGTTAGAGAGCGAAATGACACAGTATCACCCGCTTAGATGGAGTCTTCTTATTTTGGAAGTTGTATCCCGTGAAGAGCTACAGCTGACATTTTTCAGTAATGTCAGAAGTAAGAAACAATATAAAGATTATAGTGTTTTCTTGTCCAGTGATAAAATTTTGCTTTGTTTTGTTATATAATTACACTTCGCGAAGGGAAGTAATAAAAACACAACTATTTGGACTGGACTCAGTGCTCATAGAGAGTTTCAAAACATCGTCTGTTTAGTATTGTTGACGCGCAATTCGTACCGAGGAGAAACATAATCCAAAGTTATTTGTGAATACGTCCTTATTTTATATACACATATCAGTTTTGTGCAAGCGTTTACTTCTGTCATTTTGACGGCTTTAGTTGGGTCCATTTAATTCGTCTAAGCTGCCGACCAAATTCAATAAGACACTCGTCTATGCTCTTCAAATATTTAACGTGGCTTCACTGCTCAAGATCATATTTACGTAATGCATTACTGGGGCCTCCTTTTGAGCCAGCACGTGCACCGCTGATGAACACTAAATGTCAAGCAGTCTTCTCCTGTTATCCGAAGAATTTATCCCCCCGTCCCCTTTATTACATCGCCCACGTATGCCGCCCACCCACTTCCTCCATCTCCTTTTGGAACTGCTCAGCTCCACCCTTGTTTTGTCCTACTCTTCGAAGGATACGCATCTGACCCGCGTGACTTCTCTCTCTTTCCCTCCTATTCCTTCCTCGTCTGGGACCATCGTTTCGACATCTCCCCTTCTTGGTCGAATCGAGTAGGATTTTGCGAGTGATCGTTCCATTTCCTGCTCATTGATACTTTCCAGTTCCTCTCTTGTAATTCTCGTAAAGTTATATGATGACTTTTCGGGTGCGAGCTCTACAGTTTTGTCGGTAATTTCAATGTCATTTCGATTTGCCATGTAGAAATGTTATATACTTTAACTTTTGTATATGCGGCGTTTATTAATGTCAGTTTGTGAAGAGACTTATTTATACCTAAGATTATATCTTTTCTCATAATAATTTTCTTAAAGGACACATTTAATTCTTATTTATTCGAATTGAAACAAATTAACGACCTTGCCTTTGTCGTACTATTCTGTCCTGGTAGATTTGTTTATACGAATACACACACACACACACACACACACACACACACACACACACACACACACACACACACACACATATATATATATATATATATATATATATATATATATATATATATATATATATATATAGAATAGCACAGATCATCATAGTGGGTTAAGTAAATATTCTGTTTCATGCATTTGTCGTATTACTTATGAATTTGCTAATACGTTCTACATCTGCAATGCTTTTCCCCAAGGAGCATTTATCATACGCTTTGCAGCTCCCTCTCTCTCTCTCTCTCTCTCTCTCTCTCTCTCGTCTTGACTGAATATAATTTCCAATGAGGGAAATGCTTTTTCAAGTGACCTTGCCGCTGGGACGCAGGGCCAAAGAATCGTATCTGTCTAGACCTGGGTGTAGCAGACTATTGCTTTTAGAGTGTTTGAAATATCATCTTTGCAGATTTAACACCACAGTTTTGTAAAGATTGTTCATTTTATTTTTTTTTCGTCTGACCGGAATGAACTTCTCTAAGAAATTCATATTGTTTCCTAAATTTGTGTATGTTTGTTTTTCTTCTCAGACCTCTCTTTCATAACTGGAAATGGACAAGGAAATAGTTGGTCATGCCAATGGTACGCTCGTAGCGGGATTGTTCAGTAGCAGTTTCGCCATAACGATTTTGGTAGAAAAAAAGAAGCTTGATGTCTGGAACGCCTTGTGGGCAAGTATTTGGGTCTGAGAGCATCTTGAGTCCTAAATGTGAAAAGGTTAAGAAGTGAGCCCACGAGAGCGAAGGATTTGGAACTAGTTTGCCATGACGGCTTTATCTGCAAGTAACTGTAACTTGTATACTGACAAAAAAATCTCACCTCCCGGTGAGGCGGAGGTTCCATTCATGGAAGCGCTCTTGATGAGCTGATGTTGGCAAAATCCCTGCCTTTCTGATCAGACTGAGCCTTGCTGAAGTACGTTGTCTCAGGAACACACATTTTTCTTGTTTCTTTATCTTTGTCTTGATGCTCTTACTTGAAGTTTCTTTGGAAGTCTGCGTTACATCGTAAAAGTCTGTGCCACGGGAACGTTTATAGCCTAAATGGTTGGATATCATGCGGTAACTTAAAATCTTCGTATTCTTCATCTGATGCTGCCGAAGACTTGGTTTTCTAGAATGCTTCTGGAATTTATAAACCGAATGAGCTAGATTAAGGTACTGAATTAGACACATATCGCTATTAGTTTTACGCTTAAGAGAACGAAATGGTTGTGGCTGGAATAATCATCAAGCAAATAAAGTTTGTCAGCGATTTCTTTTTATCCATTGCCAAGTTCGTCTTTTAAAAAAGATTAAATCATTATTGGAAGTAGAAAATTCTTCGTTCAAATGGTGCATGTATGAAGAACTGACGAGACCAGTTGAATCTTATGACCACCAGTTCCAAGCAAACATGCAAAGAAACAACGAAACCGAGGGAGTGACGGCGGCATGCAGTCGACAAGCAATGGCCGACGAAATAGCTATGAAACAAGCACGGGACAGCAGCCTTACGACGGAGCTAAAATGAATCCAGCTGATGAGTCGGAATGCCCTGGATTCAAATCTGTCCAGAGGAATGTTTTACAAATGAAGCCTTATTTAGGTATGAGGGCAATACGCCAAGCAAAGGGTAACTGCATTCTGTTGCATTGTGGGAAATAATCTTTATCTACAAGGTTTAACGAGATGTTGGCGTTGCAGCTCGACAACGTCGTAACTTGGTAAGCCTGTTAAAACTTCAAAACTGGAATGAAATTGTTAATTTTGCTAGAATTTTGGAGATTCTTATTCCAATTTCTTTATTTTTTAACCAACCCTAGCGCTTTGCAGTCAGCAACCATAAAAAAAAGAGAGGTAAAGTATTCGATGGTCAGAAGTTACGTAGTGAAATGACCATCACTGTCATATTTATATATAGCGCTCAACAAACTTGCCTTTTGAAAAACTAGCTCCGCGCGCAGTCCTTCAACAGCAATAAACAAAATGTAAAGGTCTTACTTAGAAGGTTTTGTCTTCAGCTCACGTTGCTTTATACGCACTAAGATTAACAGAAAAACAAGAGATGAAATTAAGTTTTCACCTTGCAATTTAGCCAGTAAAATCAAACAGAAATTTTTAATGCGGAAATGATCTCAGCTACACACGAGACTTCTGTAATTTCCTCTGGGGTACCATTTCTAACTTTATATCGCCATCTGGCTACTCAAATCATTCTTAAAGCTTGATTTGCAAATCGACAAACTCTTGTAGGTGGCTATGCTGTCATACCAAGGTTCATGTCCGTAAAAGAACGCAGATGAGGCTAAAGTAATGTATAATCTTCTCTTTCGTAATATAAAGATTAAAATCACATAGAAAATTTGGCCGTGATTTACTATATTTATTAGTGGTACGGAACATACACAAATAATATGTATATGTTCCCGAATGTTTTAACGATCCCATTCAGTGTTCTCTTCACAGGCTGACACTTTCTGATCGAGAGTGGAGGAATTAGCCGCACAAATGGGCCCGGTTGAGTTAAAATGTGGGTTATTCGGACATTCCTTTGTTTTAAAATGAATAAGACGTTGTGAAATTCGAAGAAGAGAGTGTGTATCTTAATGTACAGTTTCGAGACGTCACGTTTCCTCCCCAATGCAGAAAATGCTTTCCTCGCTGAAGAGGAGGCGTGACTTACGAAGCCGAAAGTGAAGATGTTCTCGCTTCCCCGAATTTGTGATTTCTCTTATATTCATTACAGTCCAATATTGAGCTTAAGTGATTGTGGAGATTCCATAATGCCTGTTAATTTGTAAATAGAGTAAAGTCAGTTGATTTTTCAACACGGGCATAAGGTGAGAGAGATTCAAATTTAACAGAAGAGTGGGCAGGGAGTGACTTCCATGACATTTTTGTATTTGAAGGTTTTTCTTATTCAGAATTACATTTTGAATGCTCCCATTACATACTTTTGCTGTCTCAGAATTTCTTCACTATAGAGTCACCAAAGTATTCAAATCACATTGTTTGAACGTTAGTGGAAACATAGGAAATAGGTGATCAGACCTGACTCTGATCAAGAAAACGTGTTGTATGGCAGCTGTCAGATGTCCTCCGATGATTAATTGTCATCATGTCGCGAGTCAGACACTCGTGTGTAAACGTGGTCGCTTGAGTTTGCATGGCTCAGATCTTAAGGTCACCATTTAATAATTCCACAGATTAAGATTATTTGTGAGTTTATGCTGAAGTATAATTTGTATTCAACGTATTTGCATTTGCTTTAGGTTGAGTTGGCATTTTATTTGCGAATATGCTCATTTACATTCACGAGAACGAAGATTTCAAAGACACCCAGATTCTTATACCACACTGGCTGCGCTCTTCGTTGACGGACCGGTACTTTAACGTACTTTCATAACAAGGAGAGCGAGCAGATACTGGGAACTTCATTTGCTGTATATAATGTTACCATGCAATGTTATGGGATTAGGTGCTACTTTGTCAGCAGGTCATAAGAAATAAGGTGCTACTTTGGCCTGTTATCTACGTCACCTTCGTGGTGCAAGTCATGGCGGAAGCCTGGGACGCCGTGTTTAGCTCGGGGATCAAGGTATTATAAACACCATTTCACTGTGGTCGAAAAATTATATCAATAAACGATATCTTTGATCGCCGTGGTTAGTACTAAACACGGCGCCCCTGAGCTTCGGGTGTTTCAAAGCTCAATGGGATCGTTTATTAATAGCCCTCGGGGCTCAAAGATATCGTTTTTTATAATTTTTCGACCACAAAAACAGAAATGGGTCTGTATAATACTTTGATCCCCGAGGGGCTAGTATTAAACACGGCGTCCCATTGAGCTTCCGCCATGTTTAGTACTAGCACCTCGGAGGTGACGCGTAGACAACGAGCCAAAGTAGCACCGGGGATTACTTCTTATGACCTGCTGACAAAGTCGGGGACTATAACTTTCCCTCCTTTTGTCAGTCCGTCTCTGTCCGTCAGTAGATCTTTTGTCAAACTTGATTCAAAGATTGGCCATCACATATTGATGTACATGAGATGCGTTGTTCGTTTGTGAATACCAAACATCTGCACATAAAAATAGCTGCCGTTAGCAGTCATGTTTAACCAAAATGGTGTCTTCCTTCAGCATCTTATCAGATGGGTGTCGCACTGATTATTTTGAAGACATTCTTGGGTTCCATGGAAAAGTGGAAAATGAACGTTTTTTTTTTTTTTAAATATTGGAGAGTCGCATACCAACAAGTATCGCTCAGAAAATTTTACCACTTAGGGCTAATAATTAAACATTTCATGAGGACTAACAATACCAAAGGACATGAGACGTATTTGCCTGTTCATCTATTAAAGAATAAAATTTCTGTCGCATGCAAAGTATTAATAATGTAAATGACTTACGTTTACAGTTATTTTTCTGCACTTGTTATAAATCGTTAAAAAAAAAAGATAGCTGAAGACATGGAGATTGACTTATTCATAAGTCAATCTTATTCACTCCCGCACGATATCTACCTAAGGAAATAGTATCAAGCTTACATCACATGCAAAGTGCTTATATGGTAGGTATCTATGGTTCACTTTTCCCGTAGGCAATTGTCTTCTAGTTCACTCAGAGCGTACATCTTTACGTGGTAATCTTGTTGTTCATCTTCATCGAGGGCGTAAGGTCTTCCTTGCCTTGACGAGAGAGAGAGAGAGAGAGAGAGAGAGAGATTTGACAGTGTTAATGTTTGTGCTAATACTTTATCATTCACTGTAATGTATTTACCAGTCGAATATTAAAAATCGAAGGCCTGAAAAAATAGTTGAACAATTAATTTACTAAGGTGCTATTCCCTTTCTAGATTAAGAAAAAATTCCTAATCTGTCGGGAACTTCAAAATTAGTGAAGACAAATACTCAACGGTTTATGACACATCAATAATCGCGTTATTTTTGTCACACTAATTTTACACCAATGCGTTATATGGTAGATATTGTTACCTTTAGTTGAACTGCCAACATCACTTAAAGTTCAGGACCCATGAATTGGTAACACTCCGTATTTTCACGGTAATGCTGATGGTCCGTCAAAATGTCTACATTTTAGACAAAAGTGACTGGACATTGGTTCATTTCCATTCATATAAATCTTTTTTTTTTACGAATTTAAACTTTTTTTGTACTTTATTTAGCATTTCATTTTCTTGTAAATATCTAATCTTTAGACGTTTGAACTCCTTAGAACACATAAATCGCTCGTATGGAAATTCAATAAGAAGTATTTTTACGTGTATTGATAACCACCAGCTATTTTCATAGGCATAGACACAAGAACCTTTAGCTCCTCAATGTTCCATAGAGCAAGCTCGTGGAACAAGACTTAACCTCAACATAAATGTGAATTACAACTCCAAAAACTGCTTGTATATCCTTGTTCTTTAAATCCCTATTTGCTTCAAATTAGCTCAACTATTCTTGGTAACATTTGGCGCTTTGATTACTATAACACCATTTTTTTTTTTTTTTAGTATGGTGGCAACTTCCGCTATACCCCAAAGGCTTAGCAGCTTCCGACCACGATTCGCTTTCCTTTATGAATGATGGGTATAACAGGTCTTAATTATGACTGTGTGGCAGGATTAGACTAACAGTAAAATAGGAATGATTGTTAACGGGAAGTAGCAAAGAAGTTTCGTCAATAAATGAAACATTTGGTTTGATTTCATTAACTGTTTGGAAATAAGGATATGTTTTGATTTAGGACAGTGTTAGTTTTCGTATATAGCTGGACATCATCATTAGGCTTGGAAAGAAAATTGAATGAATGACTTTCATAAAGTGGTGTTAAAAGAAACATGCCTATTATTCAAAAAAAAAAAGCTATTAAGGGCATATTTTTCCGTTTAATTCGTTGATGCTGCACTACCATTATCTGTTCCCCCCTCTCTATCTCTCTCTCTCTCTCTCTCTCTCTCTCTCTCTCTCTCTCTAGTTCCTCGTTGGACGAGTCGGTAGAGTTCTCGGCTAGCACCCTGCTAGGCCCGAGTTCGAGTCTCCGGCCGACCAATGAAGAATTAGAGGCATTTATTTCTGGTGACAGAAATTCATTTCTCGCTATAATGTGCTTCGGATTCCACAATAAGCTGTTGGTCCCGTTGCTAGGTAACCAATTGGTTCTTAGCCACGTAAAATAAGTCTAATCCTTCGGGCCAGCCCTAGGAGAGCTGTTAATCAGCTCAGTGATCTGGTTAAAGTAAGGTATACTTAACTTTCTCTCTCTTTCTCTCTCTCTCTCTCTCTCTCTCTCTCTCTCTCTCTCTCTCCATGCTATGAAAATGAAGTAGGATGGATGTTTTGTCTACATAAAAAGACGAGTTTGATGTTGCTTCTATCTTGAGACAACACGAGTTAATCTTGACTTAGTTCAGGAGGTCTATTGACCCCGTTTTTAACCCCCTTTTACTTTCCGATTCTCATTCCCAGGAAGGGAGTTAAGGGTCGACTAACTCTAACTTTAAAAGCACACTCGCTTAAGTTTATGTTTGTTTGTCCTTAACGTTTCTAGCATTTACGATAAATTGTAAAGTTATTATTATATGAAAACAGGGAATAATTCTGAGGCCTGAATGGGCATTTATTAATTTAAGACAGGAAAGGAAATTGACCGGATGAAATTTTGAAAGATAGTTCCAAATCAATGAAGAGTGAGACTTCTTCCTCAGTACTTAAAAAAAAAAAAAAAAAAAAGTTTTAATGCTGAAAAATCGGTTGATCCTCCGTGTGTGTATTTTTTTCTGATTTTTCACCGAAAGTTGATTTGTAATATTTTAAGGAAATCTGCATGGAGGAATTCTGGAAATATGAAGAGATGGAAAGGGTTGTTACTTTCAGGGTGTCTCCCTTCACTAAATTGGTGATGCATAGTCGGAATGAGTACAACAACTTAGGAAAAATGGCAAACTTTTCGAAAACTACCGTTAAAAAACAGTTTTTATTTGATATTGTGTCATACCATAATTTAGGAAAAATGGCAAACTACTTTTTAAAACAGTTTTTATTTGATGCTGTAAAACATAATTTAGGAAAAAGGCAAACCGAAAATTACTTTTGAAAAACGGTTTTTATTTGATACTGTATCATATCATAACTTAGGAAAAAAGGCAAACTTTTCGAAAATTACTTTTTGAAAAACAGTTTTTATTTGATACTGTATCATACCATAATTTAGAAAAAATGGCAAACTTTTCGAAAATTACTTTTGAAAAACAGTTTTTATTTGATACTGTATCATATCATAACTTAGGAAAAAAAAAACGGTTTGAAAAACAGTTTTTATTTGATAGTGTATCATACCATAATTTAGGAAAAATGGCAAACTTTTCGAAAACTACCTTTTGAAAAACAGTTTTTATTTGATACTGTATCATATCCATAACTTTAGGAAAATTACTTTTTGAAAAACAGTTTTTATTTGATACTGTATCATACCATAATTTAGAAAAAAATGGCAAACTTTTCGAAAATTACTTTTGAAAAACAGTTTTTATTTGATGCTGTATCATACCATAATTTAGGAAAAAAGGCAAACTTTTCGAAAATTACTTTTGAAAAACAGTTTTTATTTGATACTGTATCATACCATAATTTTGGAAAAAAGGCAAACTTTTCGAAAATTACTTTTCTAAAAACAGTTTTTATTTGATGCTGTATCATACCATAATTTAGGAAAAATGGCAAACTTTTCGAAAACTACCGTTAAAAAACAGTTTTTATTTGATACTGTATCATACCATAATTTAGGAAAAATGGCAAACTTTTCGAAAATTTTTGAAAAACTACTGTATTTAAAACTAGGAAAAAGGCAAACCGAAAATTACTTTTGAAAAACAGTTTTTATTTGACACTGTATCATACCATAATTTAGGAAAAATGGCAAACTTTTCGAAAACTACCCTTTAAAAACAGTTTTTATTTGATGCTATATCATACCATAATTTAGGAAAAAGGCAAAGAAAACTTTTAAAACGGTTTAAAACAACACCATAATTTAGAAAAAATGGTTACCGTTAAAAACGGTTTATATTTGATATTGTAACATACCATACCCACCTCCATGGTCAGCGACGCACAAGAAAGCACCAAGACCTAAGGGGGTGGGGATGGTGTGGTTGGTCTGGTGCTAGCGAGGCTAGGCATGGGGGGTTAGAGGCTAGGCTATAGGCTGGCGGGGTAGGAAGAAAGAGGCCACCATTCTCTTGGATCTTCGGATACCGGCTGCACACCTGCGCTTGAAAGTGAAAGTGTCAACCCAAAGGTAACCGTCGCAGTTCATCAAGGTTCTGTTGTCGGAGGATCATCGCTTTCCATCTGTTCCCAAGACAGGGTATATCCAGAGTGAATGATGTGGCTTTTAGCCCAAAGTGACACTTATGCCTATACACGCACACTATATATATACAGTATACACACACACATATACAGTACATATACATATGTTGATACATACATACATATATATATATATATATATATATATATATATATATATATATATATATATATATACTATATATTGTTATTATTTATTATTATTATTATTATTATTATTATTATTATTATTTAGATTCTAATGCAAGTGTCATTCATACTCTTACGGTCAAATTTCCATCTTCCATGTATTAATTATATTCTTTTTTGGAGTGGGGCAGATAAGCGCCTCAGTCGAGCATTTTCCGAGTAAATTGCTGACCACAGTTTTGTTATACAATCAGAACTACTCAGCGAAACAATGTCTAATACGAAAGAAGTTTGTTCTGTCATATGTTTCATCTTTTTCCTTGTCTTCCATGTTCAGTGGAATTCACACCTTATGCACACACACACACATACACACACAAACACACACATATATGTATATGTATATTTGCGACTGTAAATCCTCTTGATGGCTGAAATTTGCTCTGTCATTTTATTCCTATTTACATTACCATTCCATATCTCCTTGAAAAGGGCATATATATATATATATATATATATATATATATATATATATATATATATATATATATATATATATATATATATATATATATATATATATATATATATATATGTGTGTGTGTGTGTGTGTGTGTGTGTGTGTGTGTGTGTGTGTGTGTGTGTGTAAAACTTCTGCTAGTGCATTAAATGATCAAGTTTACTAATATCCTGGAATTTCATGTAAGACAGTTTTTCGCGGGAAATATCGTATTGTGAACGAATTCATCATGCTTATAAACAGAGTTTATTTAGGTATTAATTTCTTAGCAGCTATTACTGGCTTGTAAGGGCCAATGACTGACATCTTTACAGGACCGTCCCAGCGGGCAAGAAACAACAGTGCAGATTCACATTCAAATGCGGCGCTTCTTGCCAATATTCGTTGAACCATATCGCATGTGATGCCTCTCCACTTTCCATGCTGCCCCTTGCACTTTATCAAGTCTCGTTTCTTTTCATGTTTGTGTTCGTTCCTGATTTTCCAGTCGTAATACGGTCGGTGCTACGAGTCTGCTGTAGCGTAAAGCCTCTTCAGTTCGGCTCCGTGTATTCCAGAGAGCGCCCTTTCCATATTGTTCGTAACCGATAATCACGAACATTTGTGCTGCTTTTGCAGCGAGGTCATAATTCGCTGGGTCGTGCCGAACTGAAAAGGGCACTGTGATGCGGTGTTTTCCGTTGTCGAAGCGTGTGAAAGCTTGCATAATCCCCGGGAGTTATTCAATGGGTACGGCGGTGAACAGCACACAGCTGGTGGCGGAGGAAAGATCCTTTGATACCAGTTATTTGTAATAAACGCGGATCATTATCATTTTTTAGTTTTACTCTTTCCACGAAACTGAAAAAGTTTTGTGTACAGTTTTTCCGGGTTCTCTAATATCTTTATGCCTGTATTTTTCACTAGTGCCACATCGGCAAAAACACTTCAACAATTCTGTTATACAAAGTGGTACAATAAATGAACTTAGCTGAACGCTGATGAGGTCGGTCGCATTTTGGATTTTCTTCATGGAGTTTTGTGTCCCGGAAATTTATCAGATTTGCTGGGAGTAATCCTCTACGCTTGGATGCGCGAGGTGATGCGCCCATGCCTCCTGACTTTTGCCAACGTGAACATCATAGAAAGTACTTTTTTCCACTGATTCTAAGAAATTATAAGGAAACAAATACTTTCTTTTTTTCTTGACGAGTTAGAATATTAAACAGCTTCAAACTTTTCTCGGCTCCCCAGCAGTTTGCCTTTTTGCAGCTTTTCTCTCTTTTTTTCTCTTTAATCCTTCGGCGAGTTTCACTTCTTCCTTATTATTTTAAGCATTTGAGAAGACAGTTGCCCATCGGACCAGTTTAACCATCCTTGACCCCTCATACCTGACCCAGTTCACTTGTTCACCGCGATCCAGTGTCTTTTGTGGAAGTATTTCCCGTTTGAGAATTCAGTAATCTAATGCACGTATGCGTTTATCGATGCGCAGTTGTTGTGTTCATAAAATTTTGGCGGTTGAATGGGGTCTAAAATCTCAGAAGCGTAATGACGAGTGGTGCCTTTGCATTGGGCAGGGTTTATCTGCTTTAGTTTGAGAAACCGACCACATAACTCCGTTTGACAGGTTATAGCAATAACTAACTGTTTTGTTTGATTTCCTGAGTTTTGGGGTGCCACGTCTAGAATGATTTCCAGTCAAGAGTCTGATAAAGGATATTTCTCGGTTTACTTAGGGAAATTTATATTGTTACGAACTTAACCTATGGTATTTATATTTTGAGATCTTGCAGTCTTATATGTAATTTTGGCCATCAGAATATCTTGCCAGTCTGCGTTACTGTAATAAAAAAAAAGCTTGGATCCACAGCTGTTAACTACTGTTAGAGTAGGTAACTAGGTCAGACAATCATGTCTAGTTCAGGAACATGATAATCATGTTGAAATCTGTGTCAGATTAGCCCAAGACTAGATTTTTTGTATTCTTCTAAAAGTGTCATAGTCACCTCTTACTGACTAGTGCTGGCTTGAAGGCTCACCTTCTCCTCCCCCACCCCCCCAAAAAAAAATAAAAAGAAAATCTCTACGATACAGTACGAAAGGGAAGGGACCTGGCTTTCATTTCGTTAAACGATGCTAATAGGAATGATAAAATTTCATGCGATATTTATCGGTGTAATAATAATTGTAAGATGTGTCCATAATACATGTTTTTTTTTGTGAGGGACATATGAGCTGCCTTCAGCATGAAAGCTATTAATACACACAGGCACACGCACACACACACACACACACACACACACATATATATATATATATATATATATATATATACACACACACACTCACACTTTAAAGAGAGAGTCTCCAGAAGATGTTATCCATCTGATCTTCAGCTATTGTCTTAAGATGATGTTCTTGTTTCAAGCTCCATGGCTTGCCAGAGACCCACTATAGTCTTGAGAGGTGCTAAAGGGCAAGAGCCCGTGCCAGCACAGGGCTGGCTGAATCTAAGTAGTACTGTACTCGTAGTTGAGAAGGTTGAGTTTCAGCGAAACATCTGAATTGTTCCGTCTTTCCAGGGAATCAAATCTAGGGCTTTTGGCTGTTATGGATACATACATATAAAACATATATATATATATATATATATATATATATATATATATATATATATATATATATATATATATATATATATATAAATTCAGCCTCATACAAAAAGGATTTAATGAAAAACTTAACGCCGAGAACCTCCTCATAATTGTTACACATTTCCAAGTACGAGAATATATATGTATAAGAAAACTGTACAGAAGAAAAGAAAAATCCTTTCAATCTCAAAGCAACAGCTAGAACGAATAACAAAGCAACCTTACAAGTCCATCCTTACCACAAAAAAGTTAGGTCGTAATGTTTCTCCTCACTCTACGAATACGTAGTCATGAATATTTAGAGCCTGAAATTAACAAGATCTGCAGCATTGCCTTTGAGTGAAATATCCAACTTCTATTACTGACAAAAATTTTGTAGAGGTGCCTAGAATACCTTTTTCTCGTTAACACACAGCTTTTTAGTTTTACCATTCAGTAGGAAGTTTAAGGCAGTGTATACGAAGTTCCACATAGAGCTTGCTCAATACAGTATATTGGACCAACTGGTAAAAACCTAATTGTACGAATAAAACATCAAAATGGTCTAAGAACTTCTCAGTTTCCCATTGCTCTGTTTTTAAATAAAATGAATTTTGATCATCACATTGACTAGCAAAAATGCAGGTCAGTAACCACCTTGTAATATAACGTCCTAGAATTGGCTCTTATAACATTTTCTCATGGAGACATAATAAACATTAGTTTTGGTCTTTTGAGATTGGGTGGTTTTACTCTTGATGTAATTGTTAAGCAATTGAATCAAAATGTTTCATTAATAACTGTGAGGTATTGTTTGAGTGTACATTCTTGATTTGTGTACATGTGTACGTGGGTATTTGTGCATGTCTACGTATAGTGTGTAGTTTATATTTGTGCATGAGTATATGAAGTTTACTTGCACTCATAGGCATGTGTATCTAAACATATGTATTTATATATTTATCTTTCTTTTCTTATTTATACATTTATCTGAATTTTTGTTAGTGTGTTATTCTCTCATTCGTTTATTTAGTTATTAATTTTTTGGACAGATTTTTTCAGTCATCATTTTCGTGTATTGTTGAATACTTAATCAGTAATTAGAAAGGACCAATTTGGTTGTCTTATCGAATTACGTTTTGAGTCATTGGCGACTTAACTTCTTTGTGGTAAAAAAAAAGGACTTTTAAAATTGTGTTATTATTAGTTCAAAATTTGCTTTATTTTTAAACGATTTCCCTTTTCTTATGTAAAGTCTACTTATGGATAAAATTTCACTTACTTTATCCGGGTTACTTTGAAAATGTGTAACAATTACACGAACGTACTCGGCACTTAGTTTTTCTTTTTTCTCTTCGTGGCGAACCTGCAAATTTAATTACACATGAAGCTTTGCAAATCTGCATATAATTTTTCACTATAGCAGGCCGTTGTCCTTTTTATGGGACGGCTCCAGAGAATCTCTGTCGAGGACAGAACAATGCAGGCAGTGTTAAATTCAAAAGCTCGTCGATACTTAGTAAGTAACATGAAACTAGTGCAGTCTTTACACAAGAAAAAAAAAAACCTAGTGACTGGTGCGAACTACTGCATTTAAATGACGTTCCGTTAAACCTCATTAGGCCTCTATCGACTTAATCAAAGAATTATGTACCTGGTATTTAGTTAGCTATAGTGGTTTGCAGTATGAATGAATAACCGCATGGGGCTGTCAACCTCACTTGTACAATGCATGCTTGAGCATTGTATGGTAATACCATTGGAGCCAATCACGGACACACCCAAAAAACACAGCAAGATAAGTGGCTTTTTAATATTCACAAATATTAAGCCATAAATATCCCATACTATCGAATTCACTTTACTTCGGGACTAGCTTTCACCAAAGGTGAATTATAACCGATAACTGGCTGTGGCCTGGCCAGGATTCGGACCTGCGCCTTTTGGTCAAAGACAGTGATAAGCAGTTGACATATCCATTCAGCTATCAGGAGAGATATATATAAGTTAATTTCGACTCTGCTGCCCTGAGTACTGTCGAATTCACTGGCTAATTTTGATGTTTTGTCACTTATGCCCACGTGACTTTTAAATGCCCACAAATATTCAGCCACAACTATTACTTTGAACTGAATTCATTTTTACTTTGGAATAATCCCTTGCGTGTTAGTTTTTCCCAAGGTCAAATATCAAGTAATGTTTGTGGGCTCAATATATATATATATATGTATATAGTATATGCATATATATATATATATATATATATATATATATATATATATATATATATATATATATATATATATATATATATATATATATATATATATATATATATATATATTCATATATAGATATAAACGTCAGTCATGGTATTATGAAACGAAGGTTCATTGTCCAACGTATAATAATAAAGTACGTCTGTTTATCATGAAACTAAATAATGCGGAACAGAATCTTCCATAACAGTGTTTTAAAAAACAACCAGCTCGAAAGTCTGATATTGAATTGTTTTGGAATAATTTGTATCAGTAAGCTTTATGTTACTGAATCCTGACGCTGATGGTTGAAATGTTTTTCCTCTTTATTATGATTGGCTTCTGGAATGGACGTCTTTTTCAGGCTTCTGCTTGGGCAGTAACCCTGATATAGCTGACAATTCTGATGGTGAAAAAATATCTGAGTCAGGGAAGCACAGATGTACCCTAGGACTGTGTTCAACTTTTTACGTAAAGCGGTGAATTCTTGTTGGCTGTGAAGCAAAGTTAAATGTTTGCGTATTTTCGATAAGACATTCTGCAAATGTGTAGACAACTGAATAGACGAATGGTGATGGCTTATTGTAATATATTAAAGGAAATCAGTTGACTATTTTGACAGTAGGCCTACTTGTTTCAATGTAGTTAGTTTAGAACTGTAAATTGAGAATTTTATTTTAAGATCTAAACAATTTATCACGATATAAGTGTGAAAGCACTCGTTAGGAAGCCTGTGGATGCAGAGTTTTCGTCAGTATTCTTCTGTAACTGCTCTGAACTGAGATTCTGTTCGAAATGTTGCCTACCCCTTCGTTCAAAATGCCCCGAAGTAGCATCCAGATAATTGCTACATAATAAACTTCGCTGCTTTACTTGAAAGTCTTCGGCCTAATCTAAACAGACATTTTTTTTTGGTGCTCCTTATACAGTTTAACTGATTACACTATCTCTTATCCATACCAGAGAGAATGGACCAAAGTTCAGTATACCTTAGTTTAACCAGACCACTGAACTGATGAACAGCTCTCCTAGGGCTGGCCAGAAGGATTAGACTTATTTTACGTGGCTAAGAACCAATTGGTTACCTAGCAACGGGACCTACAGCTCATTGTGGAACCCGAACCACATTATAGCGAGAAATGAATTTCTGTCACCAGAAATAAATTGCTCTAATTCTTCATTGGCCGGTCGGAGAATCGAACGCGGGCCCAGCAGAGTGCTAGCTGAGAAGTGTACCCTACCCGTCCAATGAAGAACAGGACCAATCAGTTTGCTGTGCAGATTGATAATAAACAGGGTGCCTGGTTTGTAAATGATTCTTCATTTTGTAGTGGCAGCTTTGAGTACTGTCAGTGACTCAAAAAATAATGTGTTAGTGCTGAAACTGATTCATACACAATTTTGGTAATGTGTGTCCGACGCCGAGAAAGTTCTTTGCCTTTTGCAACTGAGTGTTTTTTCGCACTTGTGTCGTTGTGACAAAAAGATGACGATGGATTTGGCAGCAAGTTTGCCAATGACGTCCAAGTTTTTTTCTCGGGCTTAGTGTTTGCCTACGTAGTCATGAAGTGGCTCTTATTTTCTTTAGTCTTTGTTTTCCAGAAATATTTTTCAGTGTGTTCTGTTGCTAATCAACTATCTCTGGCGCAGCTACACTACATGAAAGAATCTTCTTTACCTATAAATTTTTCATGAAATTTCAGTCTTTATCTCCGTGATCATTTTCTAATATTCGAAAATCCAGTTAATGAAACATATCTTGGATCAATATCAGTTATTTGAACCAAGTTTTATATTGTCAGGTCTTTGTGAATTAACATACATTTAAGTTGTGAAAATATATATTTATTTTTAACGACTTTTTGTAACTTATTTGATCACAAATATCATATTATATTGCCAGTCTTCATTAATAGCTCGATAAAATTTACTCCTGTGTACCGTTCCTGTGTGTGTGAAGTATACGTCATTGAATAGTGGTTGCTGATTAAGTCTGGTATTGTCCCTAAGAAGAGATAAACTTTTGTGGTTTCATCTGAATAACATTTAGGGTGTTCCTATCGAAGGGATTGTTTCCTAAACAATGGTTCTCCGTTCATACATAATCCTCTATTTGAGAAACACCTAAAT
Source organism: Macrobrachium rosenbergii (assembly GCF_040412425.1). Lineage (NCBI taxonomy): Eukaryota > Metazoa > Arthropoda > Malacostraca > Decapoda > Palaemonidae > Macrobrachium > Macrobrachium rosenbergii. Next base: position 36,740,208 of record NC_089799.1, on the reverse strand, counting down.
CGTGATTGACTTAGAATTTTAAGGTTATAATCGACAGATTTGGTGAGTTGGGTCGATATCCTTCAGTGTCCTGGTCTGCGTAAAACATCCTTGCAGCATGGTGACTTTCTCTTAGTTCCTTGAATTTTTCCCTCTCCCAGATTTTTTTTTTATGCACATTTTAATTTTTTCCACTTTCACCAATATTTTCTTGTTCAAAATCATTTTTACTTATGCTCCTTAAAGTGTGGTAATGCCTGTTTTGCCAATGCCATTTTATAAAAGTCTTCACCAACGTTTTCCAGCATAACATGAACACTGCCTTAAGTCGTCAGTACAAGTCTCTCATCCTTCACGCAAGGACAAACCTACACATTTTCTCTTCTCTTTTATTCCGAATACCTAAGCGAGTGGAAGGTTAAGCGTCCTTTGTAAAATGGAACTACTTTATTTGCATTGAAAGGATGGGGTGAAGGGACTGATTAGTATTAGTATTAATACCGACGCGTTTAAGATGGCGTAGGAAATCATTCAGGCTTAAAACGGATTGGTGCTCGTAAGTAACCGTTTTTGATGATTTTGTTTGTTAGCGGTTAAAGTTTACACTACTGTTGATATATCATGATAGGCTTTGGGTAAATATGTGGTCTCATTAACTTTTACTTTAACTCTACGAAACTTCAGCATCGTATTCCTGCTTTATAAAAACGATAAATTAAACCTAAAATAATATTTATCGAGTTTCATGTTTTTAACGCTTGACCTTGCATAATGTAAGTAGAATATCCTGTTTGAAATTGTTTTATTTCTTTATTTGTCTACCAACTATTATCGTCAAGGTAAAACTACTTATTTTCAGGACGAAAGTTTTTTTTTTTATCAATACATGCGAAGAAATCGTCCATCATAAAGAAAAAAAATCATTAATATAACAGTATTTAAGACACATTTGTTTTTCTTTAATTTTATTTTTTCTAATGTTTTTCAAGACTAAAGTGATTAACTGACTTTATAGATATTGTCAAATGAACTCATGTTCATAGGGAGAAGATTTCAGTAAAAAAATATTTTTATGAAACGTTATGCTTCTTTGTCACCAAATCAGGTTTGGTTCAGATGAACTAACTCGAAGTTAAGAGTAAACTTTGCTCTAAATATATTAAGCACATTACAACTTGGGCATTTTTGACGCTGATGGCGACTGTTGTTACAGCAATTTTTATCACTGATGTTTTTCGTTAGGAAGAAAAACTTGTCCCTTGCAGAGCTGACATCGCAACAGAAAAAGCAGACTTTACTTCCAGTATTCTTTGTGTTTAAAGGTTCGACAGCTTATGTACAGGTGCGTCCTGACATTACTGAAACTTGTCTCAATTGAATTTAGTTTTAGTTTTCGTAACATTTCTTTAAAAAAGATACAAGCCGAGGTTCGGTTGTACTTTCCTTCCCGTCCTCACAACCTGAAGGAGCAATGTTGGAAACTTGAATCGGACGGTGAGGAACCATATGTATTGTACAGTATATTCTCTAGAGCAGGGATTCCCAAACTGGGGTACATGTACCCCCAGGGGTACATTTGCACGTTTCAGGGGGTACATTTGGTCTGAAGAAAATAATTACTACTGTACAATACATGGTGTTGTAATCTGCACTCAGATTGCACTTTTCTCAATTTCCTCGTGTTGATTAGCACAACTTTTATGTAATCTACACATGCAGACTCCATAAATTTAAAAAATAAAAATTTGAAAATGTTCTTTTTTAATATTAAGCTTAATTTTTAGTGTTAGGGGTACATAGGAACCTATAAAAAAGCCCAAGGGGTACCGAGGAACAAAAAGTTTGGGAACCTCTGCTCTAGAGTCAAGGCTGTCCCTCTCGACTTGTGTAGCGAATTAGGCACCTGGCTACTAAGCGACAGTTGTTGGTCGCAGCTAGGACGAAAAGGGAAAGGGAGAACTATGAAAAATACCGGACATGACTTTTTATCATTCAGTCAACGCGGAGCCCATCAAAACTGAAGGGGCCCCTAGGTAATCCTCGGTCTGCCCTTCGTGAAATACCCTGCCCCTTCCAAAGAAGACTAAAGCGTCTTGACAGTTGAAACAATTTCCATGCTTCGAAGATATATGTATAATTATTTTATTGCCACTTGCTGATGTGTAGCTTCAATTACCTTGAAAAACATTTCAGTTATGTTGTTGGTATTTACAATGTTGATAAAGTATATTACTGTGTAATTGTTTCAAACATACATTCATGACAATTTATTTGTTTTACATAGTTAATCTTCCTACTACTTTTGTATATACATTGTATAGCTCTAAATATGCTTACTGAAGTGCACTGAGGTATAAAGGTTAGTGCGTCTGAAATAAAAAGTGGAAAATTAGTGTTTTTTTCACTATTATCTCTCTCCAATGCCTGGTTTCCTTATGTGGAAAGGACGCGGTGTTACATTCACAAAAAATATTGCACCACTCCTGGCAACAAAGTACAGTTTAAGTTGAAACATACCAAGCGATAATTTTATTTACATTAAAGTATTAAGGAAGGCAAAACTATTCTGTTTTAAGTACGATTCTAAATTACGTTCGATAAACACTTAACTAAAAAAAAAAAAAAAAAGTAAAAACACTAGTGTGGTGCACTGTAAGCGAAGGTGGCCTGTCGTTCTGACTCCGTCCTAAGGTGCAGAATGTGGGTTGAGAATTTGAAGTAACCAGCAATTTATTTAGGAGCCACTTATGGGGCGATGCTTGGGCTATTCTTGCTGTTGATTCATCGATCGTCCCTTTCACCGTCCACATCACTGTGATGTCACTGAGTAATAAAACGACTAGAACATCAAGGGAGAAAGACCAGGGATAAAAACCTCTGCAAGAACTATGGGGTGGTTTTTAGGCAAACACTTGTTGTGAGAAATGTCAGATGGACGAACGCGCTGTTAGAGAACCACTTCAGAGAATGCTGAGGCGATCAGATAATGTTTCACTCACTTTCTCTGCGGAAGTCTCACGTTAGCAGGAAATGTGGCGAAGTGAACAGTGTATTAATGGCTCTTAAGGCATATAACTAATTCATTTCATTCTTGTTAAAACCGTTTTCAACGTGAAAAAGTTAGTTAAGAAGATAAGGAATTTAGATTTAGCATCCTCAACAAAAATAGTAATAAGATGAAGTAAAACTGTTCAGGTACCGAAAATCTTATCTGGGAAGGCCAGCTTGATATCTTGATTGAATAAAACGCAATTCCCACCAAAACTGACCGGTAAGGTACGTGGCATTCCATTAGAATTCATTAAGAAAAGACCCAAAATCTCTTGGGTAATTCCCTTTCTGTCAGGCCCCACCCCCCTCTCTCTCTCTCTCTCTCTCTCTCTCTCTCTCTCTCTCTCTCTCTCTCTCTCACTTTCATTCAAGAAAACGCTGGCATCAGTTCCATAGCAATGACTCTCTCGTTTTTTTTTTTATTTAATTCCGATTTTCATGCTATGTTACAGTATATTTCTCTAAGTTACTAACCCGTATGCAGAGTTCCGAAGATCTCTCACACACTTGTTAACATAATTTACATACATACTTCGAATTCTGATAACTCGAAAATACCCTCTTTATTTGTGTAGTTTTTACGTCGGGCGTTATTGTATAATCATGGTTCAGACAAAGAACATTATAAATATCTAACTCTTTTACCTATTGGTCCACGTCACTTTCAGAATCGTTCAGAAGCCGTAAGTGACACCTCGAATGCATCCCAAAGGTCGCTCTGCGTTAAGTGACTGTGTGCCTCGGAAGAACGAGACCTCCGTTCAGGGGCATCAGGAAGGAAGAAAGGAAGGAAGGGCCTTGGGGCGGGGGACCCCCTTGTGGATGGCAATGCGCAGGACAGGAAGTTTCCTCCTCGCCCTTCCTCTCCAATCTCCCCTTCCCCACGCCCCCCACCCTCTCTCTCTCTCTCTCTCTCTCTCTCTCTCTCTCTCTCTCTCTCCTTTTCCTGTTTCCCACCCTGCTCTGAAGCCCACCCCGCCCCGCCCCGCCCAAGTCTGACCCACATTTCTTCTCGAGCTGTTCCAGTAGGTTTTGGTGATGATTCTGTGATCTTAATAGTTAATGTTATCAGATGTGTGAGATGTCTAAGAGTAAACCGTAGCATGTGGCAGTCTATTTGTTCGCTTTTTATATTTGGCTATTAAGGTTCATAAAAGTCGCACCATATGTCTTATTTTTCTTCCGGGAGTGGGGCTGCAACCTACAATTATCTTGTCTTGCATTTGTTCTTTTGTTCTGTTATTCTTGTGTCTGATACGTACACCCGTAGATGTCATCGAGAGATAAAAGTTTAATAACATTATTACATTTATGGTGTGCAGTACAAGCTTATTAGATGTTGTTGTAATGAGTTACAAAGAACCCCAAAGTATTACTCCACTTAAGGTTCAACTGTTTGCTAAACTGATTTATAAGTATGGTGATTATACTATGAAACTTGGATGATTTTGTTCAGCGAAATTTTAATGATTCTTTTCGGGGGTTTTCTATGATATTTGACGAAGAGGGTGACTTACTGTTATTTTTAATTTCCATTGTCATAGCAACCAACTGAAGAGACATTCGGTGATAGGCAGAGCAATTTTAGGTTTATTTATTGATTTTTGTTATCCCACAAGTCACAGAATCGCTCGAGCTAATGGTCACTGCGGATTAAAACTATTGTGTAATATATATTACATTTAAGATAATAAAAATTAATATATACATTTATCTATTCAAGAGGTGGTTTTAATCTCATTGTTTGAGGTTAAAGTGGCAAGCGTTATGACCATTGACACTCCTGATAATATTGACAAATACGTTTTTCAATGATGAAATCTATTCAAGAGTCCTGTTCAGGAGACCGTCTTTCTCTATTTCCACTACTCATCTGTGTTTGTCATGCACTGAAGCGTATCTTGATCTAAATAAAGCTTTGGTGATTTTGCACAACTCTGTCACCTTCGTGTCATCATATGGATAATTTGGTTCAAATGTTTGATCTGGTATTATATCCTTTAATAAAATGTTCAATGTCGGTGTTGTAGTTTTACTCTCATTTTGGATGTATTTCTGTCTAGCATAGAGGTACACACTACCATTAATACGTAAAAGTTAAGTATATCTTAGTTTAACCAGACCACTGAGCTGATTAACAGCTCTCCTAGGCGAGTAAACAAAATTGCAAGTGGACAGGGGTAAAATGGAAATTAGATTTTTAAATTGGTATATTTGGGCTTAAAGCAATCTTTGTCAAATTAAGTCTTAAAATCTCTCTTTCTCACTTTCTCTTCTTCTTCTTCTTCTTTTGAGGTTAGAATCATCACTATGTGAACGTCACGCTTTATGCGGGAGAATTTTAACTCCTAAAGGAAGTTGCTTTATGTTATTTTATATTTATTCCTTGTATTGCTTTATACCATTGTCTACCCGTGAGAAAATGCTGAAAAAGACTTATTTTCTTATTTGATTACAATGTTTCTCTTACATTTTCTTCGCCTTGATTTCGTTTCTTTTAGAAAGTTTTAGGCTATTCTTGTGCCACAGGTAATGGTCCAAGTAATTTCTTCGTAATTTAACCGTTAGGTATCCATCATGTATTATTTCGGAATTTCAAAATGACTTCAGTACATGTTCTAATATCTGTATTGCACACACTTGCCCAGAAAAGATGAAAATTTTAAGGATTCTTATTCTGATGTACACGTAGAAGCAATCAACACTTATTTCACGCTCAGTCAGGTAAGGAAATCTGGAGTTCATAAACGTGGGTCCGGATAGAACCTAAATATTGCTTGAATAGTTTCGTCAAGAGTTGTTAGCCGATATGAAAGTAGATAAAGTGACACAATTTGCCTTAGGACATTTCTACTTGTTAATACAAAGGGGAGGGGGAGGGCGGGGGCAAACGATAAATGGTAAATGATATGCGAAAGAATTCGCAAGAATTCTGGAAGCAAACGGGGTGTCTCCAACTCAGCCACACCTTCTCCCCCATATTCCTGTGCCCTTCACGTATTTTCTTCTTCTCCCACCACAGGCTCATCAAAGCGAAGTGTATGGGTGTTCTCAAGGCGGTCACAGTATTGTATGCATGCTTTCCTATTCGTAGGAGTCCTTGGATGCAGGCATAAGAGTTCGGAGGCCATGGATACTTATCCTTAAGTGATGGGAAGACGGAAGAGTCAATAGTTTAATGACGAATGTGTTGGGCCGGAAAACACGTTCTGCTATTTGTTATTGCGTGTTTCACTTATGCCTCCTCGCGCTGAATGAGATATTGTTGGGGTAAGCAACAGATAAAATATTAATGAATGTTTAGAATAATACTCGCCGTAGATCCTTCTTACAGGGTAACTTTTTTGCCATCCAAATAATAGGCAGGAATATCTTTCATCTGCTATTCCTCTCTATACCGAACACTACCTCCGATGTACATGTCTTGTCAAATTATAAAGAGCATAGCACAGCCAATTCATGATTTTTGCAGCTGTTTTTCGTAATATCAAAGCTAGTCTTTTTTTCTTTTTTTATTAAGGAAGCTATTTTAATCGGAATAGACGGATTGGCTAAATGCCAATATTTTTGTAGATTTTTCGGGTTTGTGTGCTAAATCAGTGTTTTAATTCTGACCGAATATGTAGCCATCATCGTATGAATGTATTTTTGTAATTCCATCGTAGCTCTGTAAGATTCACATTGATAATTATTTACTTTATATGCTTGTTTAATAGTAAATGCAAAGACACATATATATATATATATATATATATATATATATATATATATATATATATATATATATATATATATATATATATATATATATAAAAATCCATGATCTTATATAAAATGGCTGACCCGTCTGTGCTCTCTGATAGATTCTGAATAATTGGCATAATGTCTAGAAGTTTGCTTCAACAGGAAGAACTTCCCCAGCGATGTTCAGACGGGAATACCTCCGTCATAATGTTCACCAGTGTTAAAGGAGTTCCTTGAAATTACCAGCTGATAGAGGTTCAAACGTTGCCTCTTTAGGCAAGATCCAAAGGTCCTCATGATCTCGTTACCCCTTTTAGACGGCCAAAAAGAAGAAATTGAAGGAAGGATTTTGTAAGGGGCTTTTTCAATTACAATGAAGTACTGGGATGACATGCTAAGAAGGGGAAAGGTAGGAAATAAAAAGGTCTCGAGAAGAAAACGGAGATTAAGATGACTGTTGGCAGGTATGGTAATTAGCTATTTGGTAATGAACATGAGGAAATAGTGACGTCAGGGGTGATGAAACCTTTTTTGAAATACCATTTCTAAAACAGGGAAGGAATAAACTAATGTGCTGCAGTAAGGACGAAGAACAAAGGGTAACGGTAATCTAAGTGGCGTATGAATCGTGATCAATTCACTTCTCCCCATTTTGTTAACATTAACCCTCCTTAGGCAAGTCAAGAAAGGCTAGGTAGCAGCTCTCAACTATGCTCTTCCTAAGAATAGTTGCCATCATTTACAATCAATATTATTTTGTTAGGTTAGACCATAGGAATGAGTCAAGATTCATGTTCATACCAGATGCTGATGCATATAAATTATATATATATATATATATATATATATATGATATATATATATATATATATATATATATATATATATATATATGCATGTGCATTATCTCTCTGAAAAGAGGATGTCTTCAGTAAACAAATGAGCAGAAATAACAGACACATTGATCCTCTGGCTGTGGAGATAACATCCCCGTCATCAGTGGCTTCATATACTAATCCTACACTACGCCACTCTCCTCCACCTTGCACGAGCACACTAGCATTTCTTGTGTATGAAGGCCCTTTGATTTCAACATCTTTTTCACACCAACCACCATGCGCTGTTTTGGTCTCTCTCTCTCTCCTCATTCCTCCCAAAACTGCCAAATTATAAACAAGCTATTATTAGGTAAAACAGTCCATCTCAGTTGCTTCAACCTTTTTCTGACAGTCCTATTGCACGTCCCCATTTCACATCCACAAAGGAGAGGTGGGTCTACAACGCGGCTGGAAATATCCCCTGAGAATCCAACCTGCAAAATTCTTGGAGATTGTAACATAGATACATTTAGTACAAGAGCTCTGCAAATCGACTTTTCATATAAGATATGGACAGCCTGAAGATATTGCTACTAAGAGGCCAAAATAGGTCTTAGAATTATCCCACCAGTCCATCATGGTTCGTGCCTTGGATTTACTACTTTAAACCTGTTATCAAGAAAATCCATTCAGAAAGTGAAATTATAGCTTAACTCCTTGAACATGATCACGGTACAAATTGCCGATCGTTCAAAATCAGTATTGTTGAATAGAAAGACCATATATACTTGGCCAAACTACTTATCACTGCATTCATTTTCACCTCAGAAACGAAGTAGACCTAAGGATAAGAAACTTGTCTTATATTCAGATATTAAATAACACAGGACTTTTCTTGAATCGGTTAAATGCCTTTCAACTTAAATTCCAAAGATTGAAGAATGGCTAATTTTTATTTATCTCTCATAACACCATAAATTTTCCGTTTTTGTTGGGTCATTACCCATCTTGGAACTCTTGGAAATGAGAAAGAAAACAAGGAAGAAAGGATTCTTGTAATTTCTAAAATTTTTAATAAAACTATCCATTATGATATGAAGTATCCTTTGGCTAACCCCCCCTGCCAAACGAAAACATAATTTCGAATCTTGTTCAGCGAAGGAGGAACTATCATGTACCTTTGGGTGTGAGTTATTCTCAAGGTAAAGCGAACTCAGTATTAGACGATCACTGGTGGCCTAATAGTTGACAGCACAAAAATGTCATGCAAAATTGATGGCAAATGATATATATATATATAAATATATATATATATATATATATATATATATATATATATATATATATATATATATATATATATACATATATATATATCTTAGCCAAAATAAGCTTATTTTTGACACACTACAGATCAACACCAGTGTGTGCTGCTAGAGATAAGTGCCTTCTTCTTGACAGGTAAGTATTACTTGAATAACCTTTAGAAATAAAGCATTGGTTACTTACTTTGCATGTGAGAATATATTTTAGTGGATGATATTATTTTAATTTGTGTATTAAGATCTTCTTCTTTTAACGTGCTTTTTTTCCCATTTGCATGGGGTAAGCACGATGCCTTCTTTTGAAGGACTTTGATTTGGCTTTGGGGTAGACCATAGGGTTTAATTTAATTTTTTTTGCGAGAAACGAATATGCAAATTAAAGTTAAGCAGCTACAAGCCAGCATTATGCACAGTAATTTGTAGGTAAAACAGTCCATGTTTGATTGTTTATTTTCGTGTATACTGAGAAGGAAACAGAAGGAGAATTAGTGGGCAGTGGAGCAACAGGGTAGTTGCGTACAGCAAAATGTATTAAAATCCTTCCTCCTACGTTGCTCTTATTCGTCCCTCGAGGCCACATAAAAAATCCACAAATCCCGTTCTCTCTCTCTGCCATGTGACCTTGCCTCCTCCCCTTCTACCCTCCTTAGCTAGCCATCCTAGTCTACAAAAGAAGAATTTGAGAAAGCACGAACAGAAGTAACGCACGTATGAAAAACGAGCACAAAGAAACCAGGCATATAGGTAATAAGTCAATTTTGCTTGTTGTGTATGCATGCCAAATCAGCGAATCTGGTTTCCTTCTTTTTTTTTTTTATTTTAGGTCCATATTCCATTGCCTTGTGATGAATTTGGTAAACCACATTCTTAACACACTATTTTGCCTGTGACATGATTAATTTTTAGTTTTTAAGTGTCATATTTTTTTTTATTTCTAAGAAAACAAATTCCATTCTGCAGATATTTTTGTTATGGGAACTCGCCAAAGCGGGAGAAAAACGTCGTAGATAAAATGTTGGAAAGTCATCACGGAATAGGGGGAAGGGTTAATGTGTGAATTGAAGCCATTCCAGATAGGGTGTGAACAAGTGACTTGTTTTCCTCATAGGTAATAAGAGGAATTTATGGGGGACTGGTGGCAGGAGATTCCTTGGGGGGGTGGGCAAAGGAAGCTGGTCAGTCGGGGGGTGAGAGAGAGGCGGGGAGGGAGGGAGCCCTACCTTGATTGTCTCTCTCAACCAGGTGACCTCAACCTTCCTGCCACCTTCTGAGAGAGCAAGTGTATAAAAGGTTGAGTCTCGTTTCGGCGCGTTGCATTCAACGTCAAAATGTTGCGACAACTGGTGAGTGGTCTGTACTCATTAAATACCTGTGAAGCTGACTGGATGAGTGTTATCAAGTGCCTCCCCTCAGAGACACCATTGCGGTGCCTTATCTTGTGATCGTATTGAGAGTCGTCATTTCCAGTGTTTAATTGGTGTTCCGTTTTCTTGTGTGAGTGTGCTGGCGTGATCAGAAGTTGAAGGAGGTGTGACAGAAGCCCCTAGCCTGTGTTTTCATGATTGTTGTTTTTGTTCCTTTCATGTATGTAAGATTTGCGACGGATATATGTAATTTCTTGACCTTCAGTCGTGATTCTAAAAAGATGGGGAGAATTCGTTTAGCAGTTGTGAGGTGT
>NC_089799.1:36704613-36724613 GCF_040412425.1 Macrobrachium rosenbergii | reverse complement strand
AGGGTAAAATTTTCATTCATACATTAAAAATTAAACGTTTTTGGGAAATCTCTCTCTCTCTCTCTCTCTCTCTCTCTCTCTCTCTCTCTCTCTCTCTCTCTCTTAGTCTAAAAATATTGCGTTTTTCATTTAATTTTTATAACATCTTTTTACACGAGTCTATGTTTCATAATTTGCATTCGGTTGCGTGATACAGGTGGTTAACTGTGAGCTTTTACTGTTTAATGAAGAAATGGTGAATTAAGCGCTTTACTTTTCATCATCAGCGTCATGTAAAGATATGAATCACACGTTCAACCTGAATCTATCAATCGAGCGTGCTGTCATACGCATGAATGGCAAAATTCTAATGGAATGCAGCGTTTGCATTGTGAATTGTTATAACCTGTGGCACAATCTCACATTACGCAAGAGTTCGTCCTTGATGTGCAACGTAACGATTGCATTCGCCGTAATCGTGCCATGTCTAATGTTTTTGCTAATGTATATCATGATGAAGGGTTGGCGGTTGTTTCATGGAATGTGGAAACATTTTTTCTGGCCTTGTTCTCTAAGTGTGCTCTATTTTTTTTTTATTTTGCCTTCGGTCATGCTGATTATTATAGTCACATGTTCGTTTCTCAGTGTACATTTTTAAGGTGTTTATCACTTTTACGGTCATCATCGCTTGGATTACGTTAATCGTATTTTCCTTGAGTATCCAATACCTCAACATGACACAAAATGGGTTATTCTTTCCCGTGAAGAGTCGCACAAAACTTTCACCAATATGAGTTGCTGATACCATTGTTCTAATGTTATATAGACTTTTAGTTAGAAAATTTTCTTTCATTAAGAGCTTAGAATGTAGTTGAGCTCTGATAATAGCATAATATGGCGGTGGTCTAAGGAGCCTTCATTTCATAACGATGGTGAGGATGTTGCTGATATTGATGGGTGCAAAAAATTATGACTGATTAACGGAATTACGTTATTATTGCTAATATAAAGATGAAATCACAGTATTTATGAAAAATTGCAAGAAGTTGGTTGCAATTATTCGGGCATCTTCCTCGAAAAAAAGCAGACTTGCTGTAATTAGACAGAGTGCAATGAAGAGAAAGAATTTTGTAACAGTTAATTACGGACCGGGGGAGACGTTATGCGAATCTGCCAGGCTAAAGATTTAACTTGTGTCTGATTCTCAAGAAAGGTTTTAGTTTCTATTTCAGAGATATTATGTCGATCATCTGTTGCGAAATGATTTTATTTATGTCCTTCAAAGTTTTGATATGACGCTGACTAATCTTATTGCGGTTAAGTTTTGTGACTGTTATTAAACTCTTCCTGTTCTATTGATTTTCAAGTGCTCGTCTGTGCGCTTTTTTAAATTACGCGAATAATGAATGATTAACTCTTTTATTTGTAACTAATTTTAAAACGCTCGTAATTCAATATTATTAATTGGCTAAAGCATTGGGACGTTTGTTTCCTTGCGCATGCCGAGGTCAGCCACTCTTACGAAATCGTTAGAACGAGTCCCAACATCCCGTGGCTCGTTCGTTTGCTGAGCGAGTAATTCATCAACGTTATTTTCACCGGTCTCTTTGTTATCTGCAATCCATCCCGTCAAGTGCTCTCTGTAGTGTGAAATGGCTTACCGTATCTTCTTGCAAGATCGCTCGGAGTAGTCTCGATCAAATTGCGTAAACGCTGGACTCATTGTGACTAGTCTCAGTCCCCGGAAACTATACTCGTATACTGTTAATACAAGTTAGCTCAGTCACACAAGATCATTTTAATTTTCGCTTGTTTTAAAGTTTGATTCTCTTCTGCTTAAAGTGGCATAATGAAGTGAGAAAATTAGATGACAGAGGGATCTGCATTTCTTGATTTCTCATGACCTAATGTTGATCTGCCATGAGTGCTTTCTTCTAGATCTTCAGTGCTGTTCATATTTGTAGTGCTGACTGTCTTGAGATGATAGCTTGATATTTGCTTTACAGTATAGTCGTCATTTCTGGTAAAGAAAAATTCATCGGTCTCTTCTTTCTCTCAATTTCATACACAACTTTATCACATTCGTATCAGTACTAATCAGCAATGAAGGGGAAAGCTGTCAGGAATGATTAACATTTATTTTACGCATGCCCCATGCCACCTGGACAGACCTTATTATGAAAATCTATTGGTTTTGCTTTTATTGGTTCTACATCCTCATTCGCTTACGCTAGTCCCAACTAGGCCGTGACGTACAGCCAGCGTAACTGTTTCCACGCTCAAGTCTTCTCCTGATGCAAGCAGAGACTCGCTGCAACAACAACAACAACAACAGCACCAGCAACGTCGATGAAATACGGAAGTTGTTCCTCCGAGTTAATTACGAGAGAGCAGCATGGAGTCAAGATGGGGGGGAAAACTGCAATTTTTAGAAGCGATTAGAGTCTCAGTCTGTAATCTTGAGAAAACTGTCGTCCGTCCGTCCGTCTTGGCCACTAGGCGGTGAAGGGAACTCCGAGAACTGCCAGTCCATTAATTGAAAGTGTTCCCACGCCCCCTGCACCTTCGTCGGCGTCCCTGGACGACAAGAGGCTTAGTATTGCCATCTCAGTGTAGTTGCGTGGTTGTGCGCCTCGATAGTTTTGTTTGTATTTTTACTGGGTGCCGTTGGGTCCATGCGAGATGCGGAAACAGCATTCTTTTCTGAGAGTCATGATTCAAGGAATATCGTTACGTCTTGTTCAAGAGAATTTGAGAACTTTTTGTCTCGCTGTAAAGCAATAACTGATAGACCTTGACAGTTTTTCTCTAACTGAATGTTCTTTTGTAACAGTATGCGCTAGATTTGTATGTCGTTCATCAGCTAGCTCCTCGTAATTGCCAATTCTGTACAATTTAAAAGTGCTGTGTGGATAATTGTTTTTATTAATTGCCTAACAAACTTTAATTGTTTTATTACTTGATTTGTAAGTTTCTTTTTTATCGGTGGATAGGAAGAAGGAGGGAAATGCCTGTCCTACTGTTGCAGCGTCTGTCAACTACTACTCACTGTACATGTGCTTAAGTATGCTCATGAAGGTGGACGGACAATCAGGGATCTTGTTTTTCTCTTTGGGATAGGTTTTACGAACACGACCAGTGACGTACAAAATCCAGTTTTTTTCCCTGCCTGATTTCACTGCACAGCAGATATTCAGTCGTGAAGGATGTCGGGTATTATGCATCAGACCTTGCTGTATCCTTAACTGGGATAGGCTAGCTTTTCTTTGGCATTTAAACTCGATTTGGAACTCAAACGCCTTCGAGGTGAAGTCTTTAACATATTTTCCTTATTTTCCGTGTTGAGTGACGTTCACACACACACGCACACACATATATATCTATATATATATGGATATACACATGTATACATATTTATATATACATAATACATATATATACGTATATATATGGATATACACATGTATACATATTTATATATACATAATACATATATATACGTATATATATACATATATATATATATATATATATATATATATATATATATATATATATATATACATATATATATATATATGTATACACTCATATATATAAATATATGTGTATATACAAACACACACACACACATATTATAGATATATTCTTGCACTAATTTCGTTCCTTATGCGAAAAATTTTTGTTAATTCCCGGGTAGCAACAATGGGACCAGTTCCTGCCCCTTTCGTTAAGATATCCTTTGGGAAAGGATTACTTGTCTGCTAAACACCTAATAGAAATCAACAGTCGTCGATTTGCCCATTGCTGAGTGCTACCTTACCATATCTGTTAGCAGAAACCTATCTTTCTATTCATGCAGCAGATTTCCCTCGTAGACTTCAGTGACAAAACAAGGATGATAAGATGACTGAAATAGGGATGTTGGAAACCATGCGCATACCGACTTGACATTCCCTTCTAAACCTTTGTCCACAAAGAGACGATCTGATGCCGGAATTTCCCTAGGTAGGCTTTACTCAAAACGCGGGCTCTAAAAAAAAAAAAAACCCGATCTCGTTTGCCTTGGACACGCCCGTTGCGGTGGGCATTCTTGGTATTTCCAGTCATGCAATCAAACAACGAAATGAACACCGAACAACCGCAGGGGATGTTTACCGGATGCAATATAGGATGTTCTCTCGGTCTGTCAGTATGTCCGTCTCTCTATAGATATGTATATGTATATATGTATGTATACACACATATATATATATATATATATATATATATATATATATATATATATATATATATATATATATATATATATATACACATGTATACACACACATGTACACACACATATATATATATATATATATACACATATATATATATATATATATATATATATATATATATATATATATATATATATATATATATATGTATTGTTTTTGGGTGGGGATTGTAAATTGTTGATCATTATTGTGTTACTTAATTTCATTATCTAAAGCTTATTGTGATATAGTACCGGGGGCAATGAAGAATCAAAGCCAAAAGATGGACTTGGCAGTAAATGAAGAATCAAATTTTGTGATGATTTATTGCCACTGTGAATTCTCGCATATCTTGTCAATGATGTTATTTGTCCATATTTATTTCTCAGAGTTAAAGCTGTTGACTGGAATGTAGTCAGTTACTGGAATGTAGTCAGTTATCTCTCTCTCTCTCTCTCTCTCTCTCTCTCTCTCTCTCTCCCTTTCTCTCACTTAATAGGAAAGAAAGACTGCCAATTCGTATCAGGCGTCGAATTCCGCAATTTTCAGGTTTGGATACACGAGTTTTTTTTTTTTCATGGATTGTATTGACCCAGCTGCTGTGCTTATTAACGTTTATCATACTAAAGTTCAGGAAGTCAAGAAAGACTACGAATGTCAAAAAGTGTGAGAATGATGTTGTGCGAATCTAGAGAGGAACATTTTCAGCGCATTTTCTCAAACATTCCCTCGTTACTTCACACTCACGCACGCACACACACACACACACACACAGATGGCACGTTCTAGACAAAACGCAACACCAAAACTTTACCATGGGACATTGTCGAGAAAACTTCCGTGACTTCGCTCTCCAAAAGCCACGCCCTCTCCACATCAGGCTTTCGCGTTCTGAGATAATATAAAATTCGTGAAGAAAACGCGTTAAGTCATTAGAGAGAGAGAGAGAGAGAGAGAGAGAGAGAGAGAGAGAGAGAGAGAGAGAGAGAGAAAGAGAAACACGATCTTGTTTCATGTGTAGTCATCTTAGGGGAAAAAGTAGATTCCCTTTAGTATGATACATTTAGCGTCTGGTACTGTTTCAGTCAGCTTGCAAATAGCATTAAAAAAGGTTACGCTAAAACATTAAAAAAATGCTGTTAAGAGTTACCGCTCAAAGTATTTTGTGAAAAGCGATAAAAAAAAGATGACAGTAGAATCGACGCAGGCAAATTGGATTTTTTTTTTCCTATTAAGAACTGCTGTTTTTTTTTCCTCCGTTCCAAGAGATGAATGATTCCAGTCGCTCTCTCTTTGTATTGAAATACAGTTGTAACATTTTATAACGTTATAGCTTTCGGATTTTCTTTTTCTCTTACACAACGGCCGACCGGTCTTTAAGCTTTTACGAGTGATTATTATCTGGTTGAGAGTGACTTTGCTTGCCGCCGAAATCAGTTGCCAAGGAATGCTTTTTCCGGAAAATATTTGGCCTCGTCTTTGGTTTATCGCGTTATATCTAACGTTCTGTAGATTTTCTTCTCACAATTATCAAAATACATTTCGTCCGCTCTTTTTAAAAAATCGATTTTTATCATTATTAAATATGTAGACGACGTGGAATTTTAGGCGGTGTTTTCAAAAACACAAATTTGTTTTGATAAGTTGTCAATTATTCTTTATATCTTGAAACTAAAAACGGTCTTTTTTATCTTTTCTGAAGGCCTGCAACAGAATTCTGCAGACCTCTCAGTCGTTTCAGCTGATGTATTTCGAATTTTGTAATTACAGGAAGCAAGCGGAAATTTGCACTTTGCAATTTTGCAATCACTCTGCAAATGGCAGTTGATCATTTATTGCCGTTAGGAACGGTCATCTGATACTTCTTGGAGAAGGGCTCTTCTGGTTAGTCACTGAGCGTGTCTGTGCTAAACTTTCCATTCTGCTTGGACGGATGTTAAGTAGTGAAGGTGTTAGTAGGAGACTTATTTTTTTTTTTTTCTCATTGCGAACGTGGTCATTGTACAGGCAAATTCAGATTGTTCAAAATTTTCACTTTGAACTCAGCGTTATTCAGAAATGGAATGTCGGAATAACCTGAATTCACGCGTGCATTCGATCACGTGCTGAGACGAAATATTGGGAAATGAATGACTGCTGTATCTAAATGCTCTGATTCTGAAACCTGACAAAACACTGAAATTCTGATATCGTCGAATACCGCCAGAGGTAAACAGTTAGCCTACGCGAAAAGTTTTCAATCTAAAAAATCACAGTTTGTATTCTGACCTCTTCTAGAGTTTCTGAAGTACATCATGTTACCCAAATACTCCGAAGGACGCATTTATCAGATGGAAATAATTTCTTAACTTGGTTAGTTATTTAATGCCAAGTTAGAAGATCAAATGAATATTTAAAGACATTCAGCTGTAACATAATTTTTTATGAAATTTCCCGCGCCGTATTATATTCTAATTAATGATGAATCAAATCATGGAAAGAAAAATTCCTAACATCGTTTGTCATCTGTAGCGGATAAGTTGGTTAACCTCCAGGGACTAGAATCAAACGGCGCACGCTGTGAATTTTGACGCAATCAGTGACGGATGTTCTTAAAAATTCACTTAAGAAAAAAACCATGTATCATGCAGTGAATAGAAGGCAGCGAAGTAATTTTGATTCAATTACCATCATTACGAAAAAGACCTTATTAGGAACATATTTTACTGCTTCGAAAGTTTTCCAAAAGACCTGTAACCTTAACTCGAAAAGTATATAGCAACTGAATTTCTAGCATTTATCTGTTTGTTATTTAGGTAGAAGGTGATAACAATTCACTCCCGAAAAAAATATTCATTTGTTTGTTTGTATGCTTCATAGGCTTTCGGTTTAGATGCGAAAATAAGTCGTAAAAAAGTCTAAGTGTTGCACCCATCTAAAAGAATAACAAACGTGTGTTAGGCACACGAACACAAAGAGGCGGGAGAAATATAGGCCTATCCGTTCTAAATCCATTACTGTATGATCTGTAACTGTTCTGCTTCGAAAGGTACTTTTCGATGCCGTGCCTTCCTTTTCCAAAGGGGCTCTCATAAAATGACATGGCGTAATTAGTTTGCGTTGTTGATCCGCTCTGAATAACATTCCGATATTTGTTAAATTTAGCATAACTTAGCTGATACGTTCCGCGTTTGAAAAGAAAGTTGCAAGTTGGGAGGCATACCTATTCAAGATTCAAGACTTTATATATATATATATATATATATATATATATATATATATATATATATATGAGTAAAATGGCACTGTTGGACTAAACTTTGAAGTTTATTTAATTCACAAATCTAGTTGTGATGAATGGAACTGAACAATGACAAGCTTTTGTTTTCTCTCCGAGATTTCTTAGGAGTGATGTGTTTGAAAGAACAAGCTAGAATTTAGTTTATTATGAGTATTATGTGATTTTGAAAAAAAAAATTCTAGTAAAAGTTTACTTTAAACTATTACTGAAAATTCTAGTTGAAAATATAATTTTTATAAGTTCTAAGTGTTCTAGAGACTTTTCTGACATTCGTTTAGTTAGCAAATGACCTAACCATCACACCTAACCTAACGTAACGTAGAGTACCATGACTTTACCTTAGTGCTTGATACTAGGTTGAAGACATTCCATGAACCTACCCTAATCTGAATGGTAACTATCAGTGGGATTAAGTTCCCTATATTTCACACGTTTTGTTTTCCACATTGCAAAAATCCTTCTTCGAATGGTAGGATATGCGGGTTTGGGTCATTTATTTATACAGGTATACATTTGGTAACGAAACTAATGTTAGAAACGTTCAAAGCACGAATTAAAACACGAGAAAATGCTTCTTTAATACTGGAATTCGGCGAGTACACGCGAGTGATAAAAAATATAATAGTTTACCATGAGTTAAGCTCGTTTTTTTTATATTCAAAAGTTCCCATTTTCTCTAGACAAGCCCGTCATTTGGTGGCTAACTATACTACTGTGAATTTGTACTTCGACCACTCCTGACCTTAGAACATTTTGTTAAATTTTCTGCCAGGCCATACATTAAACTGAATTTCATTGATAATTATCTGAATGAGTAAGCAGTTTTTCACCAAAGTATCTGACTGAAAGTCTTTATGGACCCAATAACATTACTGGACTTCGTTCTCATTCATCAGATTTTACGAGGTTTTAAGAAATGAGTGACGCTGTTGACATGACGATTTGAGACTGACCTATATAGCCTACATTCGGGTTGTGTCATGATCGAGTAAAAACTTCGAGTCATTAAGTGATTAGCATTGCAAATGAACAGAAAATGGAATAATGAGATAGCTCATCAAACATATTTTGATGAGTAAATCTGGAGTAAGGTCTCAGATTAACTGGCAATTCTGTACGTAATTTTAAAGTTGAGGTGTTTTTAGCTTATTTATTTTACGTTTGATTCCCTACCGGTGTTTTGTTCACTACCTTTCTGTGTGTTATCTCAGCATTTATTTTCAGATTTGAATTAGCTGCTATCACTTGAGTCTGTCTGAATGATATTCAGTTATTGGGGTGTGTGCAATGTATGTATGTATGTATGTATGTATATATATATATATATATATATATATATATATATATATATATATATATATATATATATATATATATATATACACACACACAAATGTACATTATGAATTTCCTAAAAAAATTGTTGGCGATATTACTGAATACTAACAACCAAACTAATTATGTACTGAAACAATTGGTTTATTTGTTTAGGTTTTTCCCAGTGGTTAGCCACAAGTGATATTCTTTTATGTTAGTTAAGATACCACTTAACTGTCATCAACCACAATTTCCCATCGAGAAAAGCTTTGGGATTAAAGTTCCCAATGATGGTCTCATATCAACTTGATAGTTTAAGGCAACACCTTCAACACGTTAATGAGTTTTGATACATTTTGATGAGTATGCTCCTTTATAAATAATTTGGCATAAGGTTTTCATATTTCGTAATTATTCCAAAGAAATGGAATACGTATTGGTAAATCTTGTGTGCGCGCGCCTCAACAAAACTTATGCTGTTCTGCGGTTAAGGTTTGTTTGTGGAGTATTCGGCGGCTGTAGATTGAATAAAAATCTTCAATGTCTTTTCTGATCAATCAGAATAGGCATTACTACATTTTATGACTTATCCTGATTTTTAAAAGGAAATGAAGGTCCGAAGTAAATCGGGGAACTATTCTCATTTGACACATGAATTGAGTATTCTCTTAGTTTTGAAAACAATCGATGTGATTCACTTTTGTTATTTTATGCGCAGTTGTCTACCTGAAATTACAAATGCAAGACAAAACCAAGTTATTCATTAGCAAAAAAATGATACAACTACATAAATGGAGGTAAAACTGGCTGCGATTTTCATCCTTAAGTTGACCTTTTGGTTTAGTTTACTGAAGTCTGCCATCTCGAAATACAGTAAGAGCTTTGGATACTGATGAGCCTTTGTCCGTTCGGAAGAACAGTTGATTAATTGATTTCATACTACAAACTGATGTCATAAGACTAATAATTTATCTGTAATGTGAATAGTTCTATATTTCTCGTATACTAACAATCTTAATATTCATGCATACCTAATATACTGGAAATACACAGAGCATTTCATAAAAATGTAATGGAAAATTTTTTTCCCATTATATTACCTTTGCACAGAGCAGGACGTCTCAAGTTTGGCTTTGCACAGAGCAGGACGTCTCAAGTTTGGCTTTGCACATAGCAGGACGTCTCAAGACTGGCTGGAAAATTTAAAAAACCTACATTCGCGGATTAAAAAAAAATGAAATTAGAGTTGACTCAAAAAGATGATGCACATTTTAGTCGTTCCTTCATAAGTGAAACATTTTGACGGCTGTTACTGTTATCAGAACATGACTGGGTACCTGCGTTCTGTGTGACTGCTTGTGTGCTGGCCCTCTGTTCTCGCTGGCTTCTGGAGAAGGCACTTTGTTTGAGTGTTTGTTTCCCTCTTGCATTTTAACCCGCGCAGTGACATTTCCATCTGGAATACGGATAGTTTATAAAGCACTTGAAATAGCCCGTACCTTTTATGGAAATTAGAGCTTCAACGGTAACTGCTTTTCTTTAGTTATGTTTTTGGGGTTAACAGATAGATATTCGCTGAATTTTAATGGAATAGAGCTTTTACTATTGAGAATATTCAGGCAGTAAAGAGAATGGTGTTTTTTCCGCAAATATATCGTTGACAGACAGGCTCAGAGCAAACCAAATGTATATGATTAACGCTGAGCAAACGAACATTTTGCGCCATTCGCAATACTTGCGACCGACTTCTTTTTATCTCGTTTTAATGGTCACTAGAACAAAAATTCCCCTTCTCCTTTCATGAATAAAAACTAGATGAGAGAGAGAGAGAGAGAGAGAGAGAGAGAGAGAGAGAGAGAGAGAGAGAGAGAGAGAGAGAGAGAGAGCAAGAATATATAATAAATTTAGAGACAATGAAGAAATTATATTCAGGAAAATTTACCTTTCGTCTTATATTTCTTTAAATTCCCGCGTTGAATAATCACATCCGCGTTTGTTGGGGTCAAGTAAAAAGCGGAACCCATATAAAGCAAGAATGTTTTGCTACGAGAAGAGAAGAAAGACGAAAAAAAAAAAAAAGTTGGTAAGCAAAAAGTTCAGTACTATCGCCCGGGGGTTGGCACTACGTGGGATTTCGAGTTGTTTTACCAGTGCACACGGAGAGAGAGAGAGAGAGAGAGAGAGAGAGAGAGAGAGAGAGAGAGAGCCGCTATTTTGAGGTCATTCATATCACATAATGGAAAAATATTTCCTTTTCTTTTCTTTCAGATAATTAGTATGCGAATTAACTCTGCACGTAAACAAACGGATCGAAAAAGAGTGAAATTTATGAAAACGATTTGAAAATGTCAAATGATAGTACCTCACGACGACATGATTGAGTGTTCAGTAAACAGAATCATTTACTTCACAGGGGCGTTAATATGTTTAAGATCACTCTACTGTTTGAGTAATTGAAGATATTTTTCTCTTTAGGAAGATTCATCTTTTTCTTCCACCAGAGAATTCTCGTTTTATGACTGATGTTCTGTTCTTTGTTGCGGAAAGGAAGTGAAAAACCGGAATTTTCTTCTGTTTGGGAAAAACTCTGTCGAAAAAGATGAAAAAATGCCTGAGCCATGCGTGACACGTATTTCATAAATTTTACCGTAACGGGGAAAAAGGCAGGTTTTTGCTGGGTTTCTTTGGTGATGGCCAGAAACTTTTACTTCATGGAACTATTTTAGCTTAAAATGCGCCGTAATCAAATGAAATCTTGAATTCCGTTAAGGTAATTAAACATATTTATAATTAAACGTATTTACTGGTCCAGGGAATTTTGAATGAAACTCGAATCTAGAAAACTAAAAGCCACCCAGAATGAGGGCGAGGAAGTCAAAGTTTACTCAAGTATTTGACAAAGAACATTGATTTATAGATATTTTTCAAGTCTTTCAAAATTTTACTTAAACGAAGGAAGACAACATTAGCAAATCTTTCAACCGTTCTGTGAATTCTTCGAGTCCCCTTTCTGGCAGAGGGATATATATATATATATATATATATATATATATATATATATATATATATATATATATATATATATATATATATATATATATATATATATATACACATATACATATTTACACACACACACGTATCCACTGACCTCTATCTCTCTCTTTGCCTTTCCGCCTTAAGATTGATGATTTTTGCCATTTGCCATTCAGTTTCCGTGGTGTAGAACTAATGCCCAATAAATTTAAGAATTTAAAAGAAAAGTTGAATGCAAACTAAAATCATAACTTGCAGTCCAAAGAATACTCTGAAAGACGCATTCTTCTTTTTTAATTGCAATGGAAGACTCCTATTTGAAAAACCTGAAAAGAATAAAGGAATAGGAACCGTTTACAATCGATCCGTCAGCTGATTACCACCTGCCTTGTCAGAGGTTCCATCATACCATTGTTTGTTAGAGTGAGCGCTTCTTGTTTGATGTGAGCAATGGTCACTCGGTGGTTGCCTACAGGGAAGGCATTTTAGCTCTTTACTGAGGCTGGCGATTACAACACCTGCCGTCCATGGAGATTACATGGTGCCTTTCAGGCGAATCAGCATAGGAGCAATGTTTGCTAAACGACCAAACTACAATTATTTTAAACTGCACGCGGTAATGATAAAGATATAAAGCATATTTTTTTGCATGTCTGTAAAGTTAAGTATATCTTAGTTTAACCAGACCACTGAGCTGATTAACAGCTCTCCTAGGGCTGGCCCGAAGGATTAGATTTATTTTTACGTGGCTAAGAACCAATTGGTTACCTATCAACGGGACCTACAGCTTATTGTGGAATCCGAACCACATTATAGCGAGAAATGAATTAGAAATTAATTTTGAAGCAGTTAACAATTAGATACATTGTAATTATCCATTACTCATTCGTCCATATTAATTAGTTGACCCACCTAATCATGCATCTCTTGTTTTCTTTATGCAAATCTTGATCTCTGAGTTGGGTACATCTCGTTTTGATCTCGATATGTTTTTTTTTAACGAAAGGAATGCGGGCCATTTTTTTTCTTGTGGTCTAACGTGCTTTCTATATGGGCATCATTGAAGAAGCAGTTGTTTAGAAAGTGCTATTTATGTCTACGTTCGTTTTTGCGATATTTTTTTCCGAAGCTGCTCCCTGACAAAAAATACACGGGCTTTATGTACTTGGAAAAAAAAAGTGAGAAATAGGAGAGAAAGCGGAAGACACCATTGTAAGTCAAAACATCTCCATTAATACTCTTCAGTTGCCATGATTTATTCCTGGGAATATTATCACGATTAATGTCGGGAAAACTAGAAATCCCAGGTAATTCTTAGAAAGCTTGCACTTTTGTATGAGCAGTTTAATCTTCTTTGCGTGCGAGTTCTTTAAAGAAAATAATCCGTTATCTCTTCGATGAGGGTAACGAATTTTTGTATAAAACTGTGCAAGTGCTATGTACAGTAGGTCAGCATAATTACTACGCTTAGAAATTTTGCATTTATCATATGAGGAATCGTAAAAACAGAGTTAAGAGCGTAGAATTGCAAAAACGAGTAATAAAAACGAGAAAAGGAAAAACCTGTTCTTAGTTCCATCGTCGCTTACTAATTAAGATTGTTGAATTTTCTCTCTCTCTCTCTCTCTCTCTCTCTCTCTCTCTCTCTCTCTCTCTCTCTCTCTCTCTCCTAACGTGTAAGATAATGTTTCCTCCACAAAACTCGTAAATAAATGTGTACACCCAGATATATATATATATATATATATATATATATATATATATATATATATATATATATATATACAGTATATTATAATATATATATATATATATATATATATATATATATACTGTATATATACAGTATATTATAATATATATATATATATATATATATATATATATATATATATATATATATATATATATATATATATATATATATATATATATATATATATATATATATATATATATATATATATATATATATATATATATATATATATAAGCAGTCTTAGTAACTTTTAGAAATAAACAAACTCACTGATACACACACGCATATATACTGTATATAGACAGATAGATAGATACATAGATAGATAGATAGATAGATAGATAGATAGATAGACGATAAATGGCTCTAATAAAAAAAATGAGGTTGACAGACAAAAACAAAACAAGTCATGGCACCTTTATCCTTCAGTTACTGATTCAAGGATGAGACTCATGTTCGGAAATCTTCCGTAACATTAAACGCTCGATATGCCTTTCACGGACGACTCTGCGCTATTCATCTAAACCTTGAAATGTTTTCTTTTTTTTTTTGCGTTCGTGAGACTCTTTTAGTTTTTATATATATATATATATATATATATATATATATATATATATATATATATATATATATATATATATGTGTGTGTGTGTGTGTGTGCGTATGTATATATGCATATATTTATATGTACATATACATACATACACACATGTATCATGTATATATATGTATATATATATATTTCTATCTATCTATATACTACTGTACAGTATATATGTATGTATATACAGTGTATATATTCATATTCTTATTTATATATATATATATATATATATATATATATATATACATACTGTATATATACATATATGTATGCACACAAGAGAATCCAAATTCTTTCATGATGAAATATACCTCCAGAAGATATAGACTAGGACCTGAAATACTGGTCTGAGCGTTAATCTTTATCATAGTGTGATGACTATAATCTCGCAGCCAAATGAAACGGGGCCAAACTGTATTCGCTGGCCCACTGCCGGGTAAGCACGTAATCGCAGGCTCTTTTTCACAAAAAAGATCGGATTTTGTATCGGGTAAACCATTTAAAGTAAATACTTTCTCTTTACGATGACACTGTACGTCATTTTACGTGGAACACATCATGTCTTGATCTGCTTAGTAATCGGACGGATCACCGCCCAGTCTAGCGTTGCAGTTTTTTTTTTTTTATGGCGCAAATCTAGTTCAACTTTTACTGGCGTAAGTTTTTTCGTATCCCTGTCCATTTAGAAGTTTCTAGTTTTTCCACTGTTTTTTTTTTCTTACTTCTAGTGAGATACCGGATTATGCTATGTCGTTCGTCAGTGGGATGTTATCTAAACAGCAGGTATTACTCTCAAAAATATTTTGTGATCGTTCTTGCCCTCCGAATAAAATCAGGTGGTATCTATTAATGAATTGTGTAAAATTATTAAAAATTGACTTGGATACAACTGGAGTAGGTTCTTTTTTTATAAAAGGAATTAAGAAATTATGATAATGCCTTCGAGAATATGACCCTTTTAATTGTTTATCGTATTGACTGTAAATTTAATTGTTACTACGGTAGCTGATAAAACTCCACCCCATAATTTTATTCTATCATACATACACATATGTATGTATATATATATGTATATATATGTATATATATGTATATATATATACATATACGTATACTTATTATACATCATCCTCAAATTCCACTGATGAAGGATATTCCCATTGAAGTTCATCGACGGAAAGATTGAAAGTATTTCGGCAGATTCTTTCCGAAGAGTTTTGGAAAAATGACCTAACTAGAAGCTTTACTGCAGATTTTAAGTATGTAATCCAAAGTTTTTGTCTCCTACGCTTGTTGAACTGGAGTATGATTTTGGACGTTTAAGAAAGCTGGTTCTTTAACCTTGCGTCTTGGTACATTTCCGCCTCTTTTAAAGGCGTCAGTTTATAGCTTCAAGCAGGTACTAGTTTCACCTCCCAAAATCCTAAGTCCGTCCTTTGAGGAATGTGCAGTAGTTGGAGGAAATATTTTCTCTCTCCCTTTCCCTCTCACACGCGCGCACACACACACAACTGAAATAAAAACAAAGAACTGGTCAACTTTTGGAGATACCAAGCATGCAAACTCCGTAATCAGAAAGCAGGAAAACCTCAGGCATAGGATAATAAAAACAACAACTTGTTTTGCCAAATGGTGGTGAGAACGTAAATGCATGATTCGTAGTCTTTCCTCGATTTGACCAACGAGGAAAAAAACAACGTAAAAGCGATATCCGAAAGTGGAAAATCTTTGGTGACTGGAAAGCTACGTTCCAAATCATCCACTCGGCGGACAAGTCCAAGTAAAACTTGCTTATCCCTTTCAAACGGGAGAAAATGTATTATGAAATCTTGTAGTACGGGATGGAGATGCAAGCAGAAACAAGGTGTAAGTAGCCACTCGAATTGGAAAGACTCCTATGAGGTCAGTGTTTGAGGACGCAAGCTGGGCGAGGCGATAGAGAGTCTGGCTGTTTTTTGTTTAGAAAGTTGTCTTACTGGTGTGGTGCTTTTAGAATGAGGGTGGTAGCGAAGTGGTCACCCCTACCGGGTGCTGAAGCTGGGAACAACTGATGCTCCTTCATTTTTCTTTTCAATTTATCTTTATACATTCGTGGTATATATTTCATTAGCTTTGGTAGTTGCTGTTTCAGAAACTGTTAACCTGTCAATTAAAAAAATTACTTGTTTTCTAAAGCTTGCTTGATATATCTCTGTTTTTCTGTTACCAGAGGTTCACACTGCGATGAAAACGTTTCCCTCGGGGGATTTTAGCATTTCATTTGCACTGCAATGATTATTTGTAAGTTACAAGAGCTCATGATTTTGATATGGTGCTGAATTGTTAAGGCAATCGCTACTCTTATCCTTCCTCCCTTTCACTTTGCTAATGGGGTAAACTATTGTGCAACATCAAAGTCCCCAGTATTCTGAGCCCCTGCTCCTTCTTACATTTTATGCTGACCAGAGTGGCTTATTTTTTGTTTACATCTAAAGTTTACTTTAGATGTGAATACATATTAGCACAGAACATCTATTGACTGTGAAATGCTCAAAGTAGCATGAGTCTTAAAATGGAGAAACAAAACCACAGTTACGTAACTGTGCAAATATATTTAAAAATAAAACTCTACAGAGAGCTTTCGACAATCTGCACGATTCCCCTTTTAAAGGAGAATCGTACTGATTCTCGAAAGCGCTGTTTTATTCATAACACATTTGTACACTTACATAATTGTGGACTTGTTTCTCCAGAACCTCCGTTGTCAGAATTCAGTTCACTCGATTCCTAGATCCTCGAGGGTTAGACGCAGACACTGAACCGAATTCTAGCTAATGACATCAAGGAAATTCTACAAACGTGAATGAATTTTCCTCTTTGTTCTCATAATATCTCCTTCGGTTTCTAAGACGGCCTGTTTCGTGGTTGCTATTATCTATTCGGTTGGTATGTTCATCGAGGGAATTTTATTCTAACTTTGAAAGTTTTTTTATTATATTTCTTGAACCGGACAGTTTCCGGGATTGATTTTTTTTTTTCCGTAGGCTTCCAGTCAACTAACTTTTCTGCGGAATACCTCTGAGTGGTTTTTAATTCCAGGATGCCTAGCACGGCCCTTCTCTAACGGAAATTCCGAGAAAGCAAACAGGCTTTGGCTGTGCAACTTACCCCTTTGAATAGGGAATCTAGAAGCTTTCGCTGATGAGTGAAAGCTAAAAAAAGTGCGACTCTCACTCTCTCCCATTCTTTTTCCTTTTATTGTATCCCTCGGGGCTGCTGATCAAAAAAGATCTCGATGACAATTAAGACTGGCTTCACGTCTCCCTCCCTTCCCCTGGCGGTGGTCTGGGAACGAATATCGTTTCAGATGACAATCAAAAGAGGCTGTCGAGATCGATTCGATCAGATAGTCTTACCTTGGAGCTTGTCACTGAATGCTTGCAAGAGAGTGGAATGTCCATCGTTGTATGTTTTTTTGATTTTCTTGCAAGTTTTTTTCTTGTATTATCTGATAATTTTCCTTTTGAACTTTCCCCACCCCATATCCCATATGACCTAAAGTTTCAAACCATTATGAATAAAAAAAAAAACTGTTAAAGGTAAGGGAAAATTAATCAAAACACCAGCGAATAGTCTTTTCGATTACCGAAACTGGTAGCCATGAAATTGCGGTAATGTACATTTGGCACGTAGCAATATTCACAGCACAGGAAAAAGCGAGATTCCAAAATTTAACCAGAGACGATTATTTTCTTATGAAAATAATGAACAATGCTTGCAATCATTAGAATGATAAAATCATTGTTGTTTATAATTCTGTGAGCCGCAGATGGTGTCTCATATCATCCAAATATCAACAGAGTAAACTGATGGCTGAAATTCCGAATCATTTTTCATGAATTGCTAACAATATCTTTATCCGCCCTTAGTCCATACTCAGTACCCCAAGGTTCTCTCAACTCTCCCGAATGATCTTACGAACGATTATACACTGAATCACTGAACAACTTATTTTGTGTATTTAATGCACCCTTAGTCCATACTCAGTCCATCAACTCTCCCGAGTGATCTTACGAACGATTATACACTGAATCACTGAACAACTTATTTTGTGTATTTAATGCACCCTTAGTCCATACTCAGTACCCCAAGGTTCTCTCAACTCTCCCGAGTGATCTTACGAACGATTATACACTGAATCACTGAACAACTTATTTTGTGCATTTATTTCCATTCTAAACCATGACGTGATGAAATGCATTTGCGTGTATTTTTTAAGAAAATGTGATAGCCTCTCTCTTCTCGGCACTTGCTGAAAATCACAGGTTTTTTGCTCGCTATGGTTGATTTTCCTCTGGATGCAGCTTTTCCTCATAAGTCATACTTTCCTTTAATTTTCTGCATCACGAAGCAGGTTCTCCCAACCTGTTTGTCCCTTCGTTGATTGCGAGATAAACGGATTTAACTACCTTCCTATCAGACGAGAGAGAGAGAGAGAGAGAGAGAGAGAGAGAGAGAGAGAGAGAGAGAGAGAGGGAGAATTTTATTAACCGGTTTTAACGCATCAAAGGATTCAATTGGCGAGTAACAAATCCAAGGTAAGAATTTATCAAAATGAACTCAGCATAAGGAAATGTTTAAGATCAACTGAACAGAAAGCAACATAAATAAAAGATAACTTACCAAGATAAACATGGGAAGGGTAAGAAGAAGAAGAAATAAAAGCGGGAGTGGGATAAGTAAGATAACCAATTTCCTCTTAAAGGAGGTATATAATGTAACGGGTTTCTTGACCATGAAGTCGTGCACGAATGGAAATCTTTATGACCAGGGTTGCTTCCCACCCCACCTACTCCTGCCCAGCCCTCGGTTCCTTTCCGCCCGCCCCGCCCCCCATGAATTTAGCCTTCATTGTACGACTCTCTTAATCAAACCCTTAGATTTTGCAAGCCGTGGAAGGACTTCGATGACGTTGTATTCAGGCATTCATATCTCTCTCTCTCTCTCTCTCTCTCTCTCTCTCTCTCTCTCTCTCTCTCTCTCTCTCTCTCTCTCCGTTATTAACGCTGAATAATATATATAAAACGCATACACACACATATATGTATATACATATATGAAAATACAGGTATATATATATATATTTACTGTACATACAAAAATCTATCTATCTATATATATACATGCATACATATATACACATATATATACATATATACATACACACACACACACACATATATATATATATATATATATATATATATATATATATATATATATATATATATATATATATTATTTATATATATACCTGAATGCAGTCACATCAACAAGCAGAACTTTTATGATCGCCTCTATCAGTCTTATTCTCTTTTGAAAGCGGTTGTCTTTTTAGACTTTCCAGAATTCCCTCTCGAAGATGGAGAGCGCATAATTTTGAACAAGTGAAGGATTTATGTCTCTTTCCACTCGTTATCAGAGAGCTCGTGCAACTTTAATAAACCTGATTGTAATATTAAATTAGAGGACCTGTTAGATAACAGGAGTCTATGCCAATCGTTCTCTCCTGCGTCTGCTTTCGCCCCTTATTTGAAATTCATTAAAAAAAAAAAGGCTTTTTATTTATTAGCCTTGTCTTTCATTTACATCTTACTTTGTCTTTGTGCATTAAATATTTGGTGAGTTTATCGTGAGCGGCTGATATCAGTCAATACCTTTCGGTGGGTTCCATGTATATTCCTGGTCAAAAATACGAGTTGCAAGTTTCTCCGAGGTTTTCCC
>NC_089799.1:36674613-36694613 GCF_040412425.1 Macrobrachium rosenbergii | reverse complement strand
CCATTTTAATAATAATTGTTATTGCTTTTATTGGGTTATCCGTTTTACTTTCCGGCCGTTGGTGTATTTTACCCAGCTCATTGAAGAAGCCCCTTTCATTTCACATCCTCTTTCTAAAGATAAGTGAAGGTGTGAGAGTAATTGAAGTACGAGTTTCTCTGTCATCGCGCGACTGAGGGCGCGCTGCGGTAGCCCGAGTCCTCATGAAAGTGAATCTGAACGAAGAGTTTTGTCTCGCGCTCTTTTTCATTTTTGTGTATGGCGCTGCACTCGCTGGCCCCAATAGCAACGTTCATGTCAGATTTATTTATTTTTTTTCCATTTGCATAAAATATATCACTGCATATTTTTGTCTCAGAATTTTTCAGGATATTGCCGTGTCATTGAACCGGCGCATTGTCACAGAAGCTGCATACGAACAATAGCGAAACACGAACAAAGTGGTCAGAGAAAAACGTGCTCTACATTGACGTCCCGGGCATGACGTTGCAATATGCATGATGGTTAAACATGAATGACGCAATAAATTGCTTTTGTAATGAAGTCTGAGTAACGGAATATTAATTACCTGTGTCATTCCTATGCCTTTTACCGTTTACCTTTGAAATATATATATATATTTATATATATATATATATATATATATATATATATATATATATATATATATATATATATATATATATATATTCACTTGCTTTCCCTTCCGGATTTTGGAGAGATTTCCAATTTTCATTATGAGAAAAAGTTCACTTCCTTTTCACGCTCATTGATTGACATTGCCTCCTTGATGAATGTTAAGGGTTATTGCGTTTCCATAATTACGTGGAAAACTGTGTCGTCGGAAAATGATACTCAAAATTTTTTTTTTTTTTGGTGGAATACAGTTAAGGTCATTTTGAAACCCGACAAATGATTTACATACACTCTCTCTCTCTCCCTCTCTCTCTCTCTCTCTCTCTCTCTCTCTCTCTCTCTCTCTCTCTCTCTTCTATTTGTATGTACTTATATATGACTGTGTCCTTCATAGACATATTCAAAAATTTTTATGTACCAGGATATTGTTTTAGCCTTTTGAGATTATAGCTCAAGAAAATAGTAAGAGGCATCGAAAGTTGAGTTTTCTTCACTTTTTGTCTTTTTCTTCTTATTATAACTGATTATTGAGAAACTTTAAGTTTTTATTGTCGTGAACTGTTTGCTAGCTGAAAAGCATCTAGTTTGTTGGCGCCATTCCGTTCTGATTGTTTTGATCCGATCGAAGCTTAAAACAAATACGATCAGTTTTCTGGTCAAAATGCGACGTGACCTTTGCTGCTGCGACGTAAAGCGAACTAAAAATGAACAAACAAAAAGAAACACGTAAGTATTTCATCGTCAGTCGGAGAAGGAGAGCTTGAGAAAGTAAAGAAGACTACGAAGCGACTAAGCCGTAGCCGGTCTAACATTTCCTTCTCGAGATACTTCGATAGTGGGAGGAGCCGTTGCACAGATAGATGCGGTGACCGGGATTTCCAGGGTGGCTCATGCAGTCCGGCGGCCACCAGGTGATAGGGGAGATTATCACTTGGCTGTACCGGGCGTCCTTCACTCCCAGTAGAGAGAGAGAGAGAGAGAGAGAGAGAGAGAGAGAGAGAGAGAGGAACTCTTTACTGAATATTAGATCGTTAGTGTCCAGTAGATTTCAAGGCGAGTTGGTCAGAGTTCATTTCTCTATCAAAACACAGACTGAATACAAAATGCCTTTGATTTACTACTCATGATAAATGCTAAGATTATTAAGGGTAGATGGTGGAGTTTGTTCAGGATAAATGTTGAAATTTGTTCAGGATAACCGTGGAAATGTGTCGTGGGACCTGGGTAACAGTCTTAACGTGACTTTAAGCTGTTATTACAAAAATGAATGTTTTTCGAGTGAGTGCGATGGTATACTTTGCGGCCCATAGTATCTGAGTGTCAGAGGAGGACTATAATACATAGATTACAAAAAAAAAAAAAACACACACACACAAAAACAAAGATTCTGAGGAAATCGGATAAAAATTTATAGAGGCTAAGCGTTTATTCCATGGTCATTATATTTTATGCACACACACACAAAACACACGTCTATGTGTGTGTGTGTGTGTGTGTGTGTGTATTTGTGGGTGTGCGAGGGTGAGCAACTTTTGATTGATACCTTTATAGGCTTGAATGAACAACTTACTGTAGACATTTGATTCGAAGAGGGCAAAGCTGGTATTGCAGACAATGCATGTCATAAATGTCGAAATTATATGAAGAACAGGAGAGGCAAGAATGCTTGATTAGAGGAGATTAATCGTAATATTCCTCTCCTTCCCTCCCTCCCCCTCCCCTCCTCTCTCTCTCTCTCTCTCTCTCTCTCTCTCTCTCTCTCTCTCTCTCTGCCCTTTATTTTGAAAGTTTCAGTTCTTACCAGGTGACTCAGTCTCATGTATTCGGTGACTGAGCCTCTACCTTTTAGCTTTCCGACCGACGTCAGTACGTCTCATTTCACTCTGCTCTCTGGGTTGTCAATTTTTCAAAAGCTGAATGCAAAATCAAGTTAAACGTAATAAAAGATAGTTGTCATACGGAGTCTCTTTCACTATAGGTGGATCTTGATCGTGAATTCTGAAATGTTGGGCTTTCATCAGCGGATTTCGTGCCGACAAATCTCTTTTGAAAGGAATGATCTTTCGCCAAATACTTGCACGCGGATGTTCGTGCGGTGTACAATGGGGGCGTCGTGCAAGTAGGTAGGACAGAAAGCGGCTTTTAAGAATAAGAATAATCACGCGAGTATCACTAAGCTGGCGGTGACCATATAGTGACAACAGAAATTGATTTTCTCATACCATAAACATTAGTAAGTTTAAGCTTATTTCCTACATTATGAGTCCATAATTTCTAGCTGACAGATAATTAACAAGAAAAAAGAAATGGTGCTGATGAAGAGAACAAGCCAGGAGTATAGCCCATTTAATTCTTTTATTTCTTAGAATGTAACTTCATTCCCCGTTGAACTGATTAGAAATTTGTGCTACTGCTTGTCGCCATTATTTTGAAAATCGTCATGGTCAATTAATTCGGCCAAGGTACCAAGTTTTGCCGTGGACGGTTTTGTTTGGGCGAGAGGTCACTTGAATGTGAATCGTTGACTGTCACGATGGAATTTCGTCCCTTTTCTCCATCTTTACCTGCTCCATTTGGGCACCGTTTCTCCTTTCCTCACCGACCTCAAGGAATGGTGATGGAAAAACAATCTTGTTACCCAAACAAGCAACAAATGTTGGTCATCAGGGCACAAACATTTTGATGAAAAGTTTAGGCAAAAGTGAGGTATGTTTAAAGCCTGAACATTGCTGGAATCCCTGCGAAGTTCAGTTCCCGTTTTTTTTTTTTTTTAAATTAGCCAGAAGTATACGGACGTCTTCAAAACTCGTCTAGATTTTTTGGGGTCAAGTACTGACTTCAGTCATTGGCGTAAGCGGAACCTTTTGGCGACCTGATAAAAGGTTAGTCGAACTTCAGTTTCAGATGACCTTTAAAGACGTCAGCACCAGCTTGTTAGGATTGCTTTCAATTTTGGAATTAAAGCGTCATTGTGTTTTTGACCTTCCATGAAAACGATCTCGATATGAATCGAGTTTGCTTCGTTTTGGCTCGATTCCTTTTATGGTCCGCGAGTAAAGAGTTTCGGACAGACAGTCCACGGCTCT
The DNA here is from genome assembly GCF_040412425.1 of Macrobrachium rosenbergii. Taxonomy (NCBI): domain Eukaryota; kingdom Metazoa; phylum Arthropoda; class Malacostraca; order Decapoda; family Palaemonidae; genus Macrobrachium; species Macrobrachium rosenbergii. Next base: position 36,690,891 of record NC_089799.1, on the reverse strand, counting down.
GCCGTCAGTATTTGGTTTGTATTCGGACCGCTTCCTCACGAACAAATAGTTCATCATTTATCAAGTACCTTGTGGCGGCGGTTACAACAGTGATAGCTACGCTCTCTCTCTCTCTCTCTCTCTCTCTCTCTCTCTCTCTCTCTCGGATTAGCAAATCGACTTCTCATGCATGCTGACTGTGAAATGTATTGCCTTCTCTTGATCTTTTATTTTCTCTTTCACTTCGTTCGTGACTGGCTTGCTTTACAACGCGTTTTACGTTGAGGTCACCAGATGCTTAAGACTTCACTTTCTTGGTTTGATTTTCTACCAGAATTATGCTTCAGTAATTCTAATGTTTTGGGTTTTCTGTTTGCCTCGTCATACTCCAGGCAATTTGTAATGTTTCAAGTCTCACCTGCGACAAAGAGGGTATGTTAGGGTTCCGTTGGTTTGCCTCTTTGGTAACAGGATTAGTCAAAAAGTTATTTATGGATTTTACGAAAACTTTCAAAAGGCAACGAGTGATTGCCTTTTGAAAGTTGGGAGAGACAGGACTGTAACTTTTTGGAAGAAGGGAGGTAGGCACCGGTCTTCAGAAACCGAAGCCTTACGCACCCATGGCCGTAAATTTGTGCAGTCAGATTTAGTAATGAATTCCTAAAATAAAGTCAGACCGAAGGTCATACCTCCTTTTGGTTTGGATCCCGCCGACTGCCGTTTCTGGTCAGTAAAAATATGTGCTCTTAGGGAACTGACGTCTGTGGAGTTAGGCCGCCTATGAGAGCTTTCCATCCTTGCTATCGTGATGTTTTCTTTCCCTTCGTCTGGGATTGCAACGAGGAGCTTTCGTTTGTTGACTGCGAATTTTTAAGGCCTGACTCCACTCCGCACACATACGTTGCATAAAAGCTGACAAGCACACTCGCACGCGCACGCGCACATACACCGAAGTGGAAAGTCGGAAGTTTACTGTACTGTATCGTTTGCATGGCGCTGCTTCGCGTATCACTGCTTTTGCGGTAATTGTTTTTTTTTAATCTTTTTTTATGCGAGACCGCTCACTCATCGCTGTTTGCGGCTCACGACCTCTCCTTCAAGTACGGGACTATAACCTTTGGAATATCTGATAACAATTTGTTTACGGGAATTTCGGTCGTTTTTGGATGATTATTTTCCCAGTGGCGTTACAGTTAAGTAGTTTTACCCTCCATCCAAGTAATGCATTTGATCCTCGGTTTCCCTGAGGGAAATAGGAGCATTACCCGGGGTTTCCCCAAAATGCTTCCCATTGGCTTGGAAGTAATGCTGGTCACTGCTGAAGTTGCTTACTCGTTTATTAAGGGTTTCCTTACGCATGAATGATTATGTCGCTGCTTCGTTCTCCCTATTCATTACCTTTTCTTTCATGTTTTCGTTCTTTTTGTAAAAGACGCGAGTTGTTTATGAAACCTTTTCTTAGTACGACTCACATATCGAAGTCTTTTATGTCGAGATGGGGGAAGAATAAAATTTGTCTTATTTCAGAAGAGAAATATTTCGGGATGTTATTCACAGCTACTTAATTACTTGTTTCGACACAGTATAATTTGAATCCTGTCTCTTTAAAAAGTAGTAGGGTTGGTGGTGAGTTTAAATTAATTTTTTTTTTTTTAACGTTTTCGGTTTATGAGTGTTGGGGAGAGGGCGTACCCATAATATCTCTGGCTTTGTGTCGCAAGCAGTGCTTGTGAAAGGCGGGGCTGCTCCACGTCTGATGCTTGATTTTTTACTCTTTCGTAATATTCAAAAGTGGTAAGGAAGGACGAGGGAAAGTCCTTACCTTGCATAAATGCTTGAGGCGTGGAACGATTATGGCAGTACTTGTTTGGTGGACATATTGACTGTTTTTGAGTTACTTGGGTGTGCGAATGTGTGGCATAGGTTATGGTGACGATGGTGATTGATGTTATGGTTTTAAAAATATCCATCCTAAAAATTAATTTTGCGTTATATGCCCCTTATTTTCTTCCTCTTGTTTCCATAATTACTTGATTTGCTTTTAACAACAGTTTTGTGTTTTGTTGATCATTCAGTTTATTTCCAGCGTCGAACATTCACATCAGAAATTTCGAACTCTTAACTATCTCAACGAAACGAACATTGAATTAAGATATTGAAGTGTTCCTACTATTACCAAGAAGGCAGCCGAAGTGAAACTTATGTGAACTCATAACCATTCTCAAGCGTATTTAGGCAGACATCTTGAAGTTGAGTGTGTGTGCGTTTGGCCTCTCTGAATCTAGTCGAGAGATCAAGAGCTCCTCTTTTCGAAGAGACAGCGGGATGAACTCACGCTTTCTTGACGAGTGCAATGCGACAGTCTGTCATTCGTCCTTTGAGCAGTAATTGGTGGCTGGTTCATCAGCTTTCTGTCAGGAATGGGGAGGAGGGTCTGGTGAGATGGAAGTGACGGGATGTCTGATAATATCTTCCCATGCCTCCTCCTCCGCCTCCACCACCGCCACCGCCTCCGCATGCGGCTGCCTCTGCTGCAGCTGCCACGACGGGCAGGAGCATTGCCTTGCCAATACCCGATTCCTCGTCGTGCCATCACTGCCACATCCACGCTCCGATACCGGCCAAGGATCTCAAACGCACTCATCCACTTAGGTCCTCACTTCATGTAGAGCCTAAAGTTGAGGTAGCTTCTGTACATAGCAGAAATAACGATGGGCCACTCAACTTCAGGAAGAATGTGTCTTTCCTTTACCGGAAAATACACAAAAACGACGCCAAGATTGCTGCCAAACACAGACACCAAGCAGAGACCGCTGCCGCCACACTAACCATACTAAATCCGAAGCCCCTTCCGAGGGCTAGTGATATTCAGCCTGCAGTGGTCATAGACTCTTTGCCGCCACTACCACCTCTCCCTTTGCGTAGTAGTTATGAACGTCGTCGCCGTCCTGTGGGCATGGCAGGGCTACAGGCGGCAGTGTTAATTGGTGGCTACGCCCTCTTGGTAAGAAAGAGCTGAAGGTGCCTAACTTGGTGAAGGTTTTGTTTGTTTTCCTTTTTCAGTGATTTTAAAAGATGTCATTTCAGTGCTTGCTCATTTCATGGTTTCCCCCTTTTCTCTCCCACAGTTAGTTTTGGCCATAGTCATCGGGGTTGTGCTCAGTCAGGGCCAGGCGGGCCGTCGAGGTCGAGGACGTCGTCCTGTTGCAGAGTCACCTGTGCCTCAGAGACCTGCGTTCCGTGGTGCGGCGCTTTCTCCGCTAGAAGGTGCTGCCCCTGTTAGAATTGCTAGGCCTCGCGCTCCCCAAGGTCGCCCTCGTTCATCTGTAGGTGTCCCCTTACCTGCTCCTCCCCCACCACCACCTCCCCCTGTCGCCACCACTCCTCTCCCTCCCCCTCCTCCAGCTAATAATTTCCCAGACTATGACTACGTTTACGTGGACGATGCCCCTCAAGAACTGTTGCCTAATCCTGTGACTGCTCCATCTCGACCAGTGCTCAGCGCAGAGCCACTCCCAGCTCCTCGTCAAACAGTCGTTGGTTCTCAGCCAAAACGTCCCAATCCAGGACCTCGTCGTCCAGCTGGAACTTTGGCAAGCATCGACAGGGACTTCAGTCTTGATGACCCAGACCAAATCCGAGGACGCAAAGAACCAGAAATCAAGATTCTTAGGTCTTGGTCCCACCAAAATGCTGATGGAACTTTCTCATGGGGATACGTCAACACTGATGGATCTTTCAAGAATGAGACTAAGGGCCTTGACTGTGTCGTCAGAGGCGTTTACGGATATCTTGACAAAGACACCGGTAGGGAAGTCTCCTTCCCCTACGAGTCGGGCAACCCCTGTGACCCAGACGCTCCCGATTATTACTATGATTATGACACTAACACCATGAGGATCAGAGATGGAGTTACCGGTGAGGTCCAGACTCGTCCCGGTGTCGGTACTGGCTCTGGTGGACGACGACAAGGTTAGATAGGATCCCGGTCCATTCCAGATAAATGATGATTCGTTTTCGATGCGACCTTCATGATACCTTAAGACACCCTTCTGTAGAATAGAAATACTTCCGCGAACGGAGTACATATACTTTGTATATATATATGCATTTGGATTAAGTCAGTCTTTTCATACTTTTTTGATAATCACTTTGTATAAATTATTTCAGACCACTTTGAAGGAAATTTTTTGACTTGAAATAAATTCTGTAATTTCACTCTATTCAGTATCCTTGTCTCAAGCTGCCATATTTTCAATTTCTTATTTATCTGTTGTTATATAAAATACAAAAAATAAACCTATGTCTACTTTCAATCATCCTGTTTTATAGTTTTTGACGTTGCACTGAGAATTCAGATTTATATTTTTAGTTTTGAACTAATATTGTCGTTGTATTGGTGCACTAAAAATCACTTATGTGCACATACACACATTATAGATAAATTAATAAATAAATATGTATACATATAGATATATGTGTCTGTATATATATATATATATATATATATATATATATATATATATATATATATATATATATATATATATACACAAACACAAAACACATATAAATATGTTTTATTATTATATATATATATATATATATATATATATATATATATATATATATATATATATATATATATATATATATAGTTATATATATTATATGTATATGCATATTTACATGTGGGTAAGTGTATGCGTGAATGTAGAAAACAAGAGTGAAATAGGAAGCGGGAGTGTGTCTGGCTGAGATTGAAAGAAAATAACTGCTTCCTCTAACTACACAAATAGCTGCACAGTTTTTGCAAGCCTTAGGTGTATTGGTAATGAACTCGGAGCTGGGTGATACGTGGATTTTTGTCGTAGGAGAGAGAGAGAGAGAGAGAGAGAGAGAGAGAGAGAGAGAGAGAGAGAGATAAATCAGTTGCGTTCTTATGTCATTCTTAGAGAAAAAGTTAAGTATACCTTAGCTTAACCAGACCACTGAGCTGATTAACAGCTCTCCTAAGGCTGGCCCGAAGGATTAGACTTATTTTACGTGGTTAAGAACCAATTAGTTACCTAGCAACGGGACCTACAGCATATTGTGGAATCGGAACCACATTATAGCGAGAAATGAATTTCTATCACCAGAAATAAATTCCTCTTATTCTTCATTGGTCGGCCGGAGACTCGAACGCGGGCCTAGGAGAGTGCTAGCCGAGTACGATATCGACCCATCCAATGAGGAACTGTGTTGCTCTTAGAACTGTTATAGATGAAATATGCTATTATTATTATTATTTCTTAGCCAGGACTTTCTCAAAGGCGGAGATTTAACACTTGATTAAACTACTAAAAAGAAGATGTCTAGAAAGCCTCAGAGTTCTTCAGAGCAGAAGAACAGTAAGCGTACCAAGTAAAGAAATATGTCGATATTTTGTTTAAATAAAATTGATGGAAATGATAACTATCTAGTGGATGCTGGTCTCAGTTCTTTCAGCTCTGGATTCTTGTTCAGACACATAAGGTATTTCCTCTGCTCATAAGATGAAACTGTTAAAGATACTGAACAATTTTTTGTATTAGTCATTTTCATGCATCATTCATTGTTCATTCTTCTGACCTTACAGTTTAATGAACAACCTTGTACACTCACTCAAGTCACCGTAGGATTTTCCCGTTGTATTTTTCACCCAAAACGTTTTACCCAAAACTTGGCCATTAACTAGGTTTCTACTGCTGGTGAGTCATTACAAAGTTGTAGTTCTGTGAGATTTCGTGCGATCAAGTACTCGGAGATAAAACATAAAGTGAAAGTGCTTAACGGTGATTCATAATGAGCAGGCCTTCATATAGAAGATTCGAAAGGCCATAAAATTAGAGGAATGTATACATATATAAAAATCGACGTTAATGCAAATGAATACACTTAATAACTAAAAATAACTTAGACTGAATAGCAAATAGCGATTAGTAAAATAGAATGTATAAAAGTATCAACAGATAAGAGTGAATGAATGACCAAGATAAGGAGTGGAAAGTATGCATGGGTGTATACACGAGGAAAACATAGCAGACCAAAGATTTATGACGCCAGAAAACCAGAGATGAATTACAGTCTAACCAAGACTGTGGAAGGACATTGCATAGAGCAGTAATTCTCAACTCTTCAACTCTTCCTCTGCCATCTGCCCTCTTAGTTTAAGGAATGTTATCATCAAATTCCCTATTCTCATGGCTCTTAACCAAAAAGGCCAGGTGGCATCAAAAAGCCCAGGTGGCATAAAGCCATAAAAAAAGATGGAAAATATATAAGTTATTAATCGTCCAGACAAGATCGATCAAAACTCCCAGAAGCTTCATGACTGTCATTTTTCCGGGAGCTATTGATGACAGCGCTGCTTTCACGACGTCAGTGGCTTTCAGATTGTTTCTTGTCTTGGCTTCGTTACTGCCTTAGTAGACACCATACTGACAATAAGGTGTGGTGGCAAAAAACAGAGACTTTGAAGGCACGCTGAGTAGGGTGTGGGAATGAACCTTTGAGTTTCCTTTCGAAAACCAAAACAGCTCTACAGATTTTTTTTTTCAATTTTCCAAAATAGTCTGGCCAGGTATCGTGCATCAGAGAATCAACAATTATTTTTCATGTTTGATATATTTACCCGCGGCCTTGCTCATTTTTACCCATAGAACCTAATTTATGCTCAGTTGGTGATAATCTTAGGTTATAGGCTGTAACACAGTCTCAGGTCTAAAGCATTTTGACGTTATGATCAAACCCAGCATAAAGAAACTAGAAGTGACATCTGGGATAACCAAGCAATTGAACTTACGAGCTGTTCGTATCAGTAAGAGAATTGCTGGCTCACAGCCTACTTAATCTGATAACCCCTGCAGCATAGATGCTGTTGTTAGTTGTGCAAAACATAATTGATATTAGGGTTCTCGGTATCTTCAAATATCTTGCACTGAAAGATATCATCTAAATTCTTCAGTCACTTGGAAGATAATGGACATATGCAAACCTACCTGGGATTATCTCTTTTCATTTGGCTGTAAAGCAATCGATGATAATTTCACAGACGCAGATTAATTTATCAGGAAGTCAAATGTTTTGTCTCTTAATCATTTGAATTTTCTGAACATCCAGGAAAATACTCAAATTGATGAGAATATTTCAGAAACACTGGAACCCAGTCGAACCCTAAAAAAAAAAGGCAGTTAAAAGCATAAGAGTTGTCTTGGCCCCCTGCGGTTCTCTGGTTTTCTGTTCTTGATGCCATCCAGGAATGATACTTTGATTCCGCGGCTGTTTGATGCTCTGGTTGGTTCGATGTGTCATTAGATATGAGAGAACATTTGATTTTATTAGCTAGCTTTTTTTCAGTCACTTAGGCAAGGTATCCACGGAATGATACATGCTTGCAATTATTCTATTATTCTATCGATATACTTCGAGGAATGAATCCTTAAGACTGGCAAAAACAAATTACTTGTCAAACCAGTTTCTGCAGAAACGCCGTGATAAAAGAAAGAATTAACTGAGATTTTACAAATGCATTGTACTACCAGGAGTAAAGGGGATATTTTGAATTAACGATCGCAGGAACTTTGACTAGTGTAGTAGGCTATGCTAGAGGAATCAGCTTTAAAATTTGATTACTTTTATTCTTTTTATCGAGGATCTTCAGGAATGTTTTTGAGATGCCATGCAGTCAGATAATGTTCAGGAAAAATGATAAGTACCAAAGACCGTGTAATATTTTCAAGACCTTTGGATAATATTAACGCGAATGAGGAAAAGTATTTTTACAATCCACGTACAGATATTTTTCTTAGGAATGAGATTTCAGACGAATATAATCAAAAACATTAAAATTAACAAAATTCTCGAAGTCACAAGTAAGTCCCTTTGATTGCAAAATTGTACGTGGAGGTATGTTGTTTAATTTCGAATGTAATATGTAATAATAGACATTTACTAGTATTTTATTGTGAGAGAAAGCGACTCAGGTCCACTTGACGAGTCGTTTCTCCAGATGACAAGAAGCTTAGTAAATCATTCAGAAAAAGAAGAAACGTAAGCGGTATTTCATCTGGCAAAAGGATTGTGAAAGGTTGAACGTATACGATTATTTTATACAAACTTACAAACACACACACACACACACACACACACACATATATATATATATATATATATATATATATATATATATATATATCTTAATATATATATATATATATATATATATATATATATCTTAATACATATATATATATATAGTATATATATATATATATATATATATATATATATATATATATATATATATATATATATATATATATATATATATATATATATGAACTCACTTGTGTGTGTGTGATTAAGATCAGACGTTTAGGCCTAGATTCAAAGTCACTGAAATTCTAGATCATCGTCTGAACAAATGAAGCTTAAAAAATTCGACAGCGTAAGATAATGTATGGATGCCTCTGTTTAACACAAATCCTTCAACATTATGTTAATACATGTTAAACTCTTCCCATCCTGCGAGAGTATACACCAGCTCCACCAAACTTCGAAGACCTGCACATCCTGGAAGAAAGGAGACAAGATGATGTAATCTTATACTCTAACCTGCTCAACATAAAGTGAAAAGAATAATAAATCATCTGAATGAATTTAATTTTGTATCGTTCATGGAAAAGAATAAAATTCCTGCAAGCGAGTTTCCCCGAAAACCTGTCTTCCGCATCCCGTCTTCAGTATCTTCGCCATCACGAAAATATGATGTTTTGGACTCGCCTGTTAGTCGAAACGATCTTCTGATTCTAGCTGACCCCCTCCGATTTGGCTGAATGCGTCTATTCACGTAGGTGGGTTTATGAAAGATAGTTATAACAGTAATAATAGTGATCGTTACGTAATTCTTTTATCATTTCATTACTGGCTGAAGGAGTAACATTAAATATATTATCGGCGTGTGAGAATTATTCTTGCTTAATTGTCTATGATAACGAAACTATTGTGGTCCGGAATACGTTTAAGGTCATCGAATATACATTAGAAAGAAGTGAGCCTAAAACTGAGCCTCGTTCGATTCCTTTCTCCATTTTAAGATATTCGGACTGTTTCTGTATCCAGTTAACTTTTTTATTACACATCACAATTCCTTATCTGTTATGCGATAAATTGTACCATGATCATTACCATAGCAAAGATTTGTTCAGTAACTGATCCATTGAAAGGAACCCATAATGTCAGGATCATATAAACATGGCTTTTTTTTTTTTTTTTTTTTCTTTTACAAAGTTTTTTTTTTTACAAAGTTTGTTGTCTGAGGAGTGCAAAAATTTTTTGCAAATTGAAAGAGCTTCCTAACTGATATTGGTGGAAAGATTCTGGAAGCTGATGCTGACAAAGCAATAAGTCGAAAGTTACTGTAAAATAATTTTATTTTCAAAGTTGCATCATTCGGACATTGATTAACGGTAATGATAACAAATGACAGTGAGAATAGGCTACAAATCTTCTTAGGTAATGTATATATACAATGAAAAAATTAATTTATAAAATAAATTTATCATTTCAATAGCTGAAATAAAGATAAGAGTTTCGTAAGAAATTCACCATCATTATAGCAGTCATCAAGTTCCTCATTGGATGGGTCAATATCGTACTCGGCTATCACTCTCCTAGGCCCGCGTTCGATTCTCTGCCCGGCCAATAAAGAATTAGAGGAATTCATTTCTGGTGATAGAAATTAATTTCTCGGTATAATGTGGTTCGGATTCCACAGTAAGCTGTAGGTCCCGTTGCTAGGTAACCAACTGGTTCTTAGCCACGTAAAATAAGTCTAATCCTTCGGGCCAGCCCTAGGAGAGCTGTTAATCAGCTCAGTGGTCTGGTTAAACTAAGGTATACTTAACTTATAGCCGTCATCAACGCAATCGAACACAGGAAGTTTCAGTTTCTCGCATTTCAGGCTCCCCAAGTTTCCTTTGCATTCATGAAATATTTACTCTTTACATAAACGCAAAAAATGGAAGCGTTCTGATGCTTGGAATTTTGCTTGGAAGATTGATGGTCATCCTCTAAGAAATGCCTCTGCTAAAAAATTTATGCAGTACACTGAGTCTATCTGCTTTAAATGTTGTAGAAAAGGAAGAGACTGTGTTTTATCTCGTAACTCCTCCCCGACCCCACCCCACCCTCATACCCGCCCTATCCCACGCCTCATGCTAATCGCAGCAGGTGACTTTTAATTCTGTGCGTTCATCCTTGAAAAAAAAAAAAATCAGTAAAGAAAATGGGTTTTTCCTCATAGTCTTTATTGAGAGTAGACTATACTGGTCTGAATTTTGCCTGGAACTAGTAGGGAGATGATTTGCTCACTTATCAAAATATTAATAGCAATTGCATATTCCTCAGTAATTTGTATAAATGTGTTACTGACAGATCAGCTGGAAGTGATATAATCTATTGCATGATTCGATTTTGTTGAATTATTGGAAGCAAGTATTTTTGACTCTCCATGCTATGATAACTGGGTAACTGAGGCGCTTTTGAAATGAAGGTAAAGAGTTATCCTGAACTTAGAAAATCAGAACTTGTTTATGGCGCTAAAGTGATTTATCTGCACTAGCTGTCAAAGAATCAATATTATGTCAACCAGGATGTGATTTGGGAAATATGTAATTAACAAGGGAATTAATCTAGTTAGGGGAAAAATGCTATTTTTACATATTCATGAGAAGGAAAATATACTGGCGGTATTTTAATTTTGTTGCATGAGTACCTCATGTGTTCGTTTTCATTTGCAATCGACATTTGTCATTAGTTAAGTGGACTGACAATTCTTTTAGGGAAATTCTGAACCTGAAAATAAAATATTTAAAAAAAATATCATGTCATATGATCTTTAACAAGGAGGACATGCGTGTGCAATGTCATTTTTATTCTTTTAGTTATATATTCACTGTTTTGAAGCATTGATAGTAAGCAAATAGATTTGTAGCACCAAATACTCCAATAATCTTGAGGGATGTGCTTTCTGCTTCTTCAGAACTTAAGGTTTCGATTTTGAATCAATCCTTCACACAAAGCTAGATTTACTCTTGGTGATAAACAGAACAGAGACTCCTCTGATGCAAAGACGGAATGAGGAAATTTGCCTTCCTAGCAAGAATCGGTGTGACGGGTCCTCGGTGACCAGAACTGGTTTCGTTGCCGGTTACGTAACACGGATACGCCGCTAAAAATATTTCTTTGTACTCGATAAAACATTTTCGTGTTGGAGCCATGTTGGACGAGATAACGACCATATCATTAAAAGTCGTACTTTTACTTGACTCTGAAGTAATCTGTCGGTTTAGAATATGAAAACGAAAAATGATCAAGACCACTTGGTACCAATTTCATTTTATTGAATGAAGATGTTGAACATAAATTTTATTCAAATGACACACAACATTGACATTTGTGGGCAGAAACAAAATACTCTTGAAAAATTGTAGGTTACACAGTGTGAGAAAAACTGCATTTCAAAATTGTGCAACATTTGTAGCCGGAAGCAAAACAATAAAACTGTAACTTCCCAATTGAAGAATATCGGATTCCGTTATTCTTGCTTATTTAGTGCCGAATAAAAGTGATCACCCTAATTTTAACCGGGTCTTTAAAGCTAATAGATTTTGATATCAATGTGCACCGTAGGTCATGTACTGTGTTCTGCTTCCAAGTGGTTTGGGTATTTCGTCGACATGACGGTGAGAGATGAATATCCTGCATTGCAGGCACCGGCCGGCTGTGGTTAAAAACAGAGAACTTCGTCATTACTATTATTATTCAGAAGATGAAACCTATTCATATGGAACAAGCCCGCAGGGGCCATTGACTTGAAACTGAAGCTTCCAAAGAAACGTGGGAAGACATCTAGAACAGACTTTCCTTTATTAAGTTTGATTCCTATTCCTTTGACTTTTTGATGCTTGCAAGTTCTGGACGATATCTTCCATATAAGGAGTTTGTTAGCCAAATCTATTTCATTGCCAAAGAGTAAATTTCAATATATGTCCATTTTTGCTCATTTTAGCATACCAGAGTTTCTGGGAGTGAAAGCCGTTCGTAGGTCTTGGAACATATAATTTGACTTTACTTTGTTATATATATTCTGGAACTCTTGGGGTACTTGCTAGGCCCGAGTTCGAGTCTCCGGTCGGCCAATGAAGAATTAGAGCAATTTATTTCTGGTGATAGAAATTCATTTCACGCTACAATGTGGTTCGGATTCCACAATAAGCTGTAGGTCCTGTTACTAGGTAATCAATTGGTTCTTAGCCACGTAAAATAAGTCTAATCCATCTGGCCAGCCCTAGGAGAGCTGTTAATCAGCTCAGTGGTCTGGTCAAACTAAGGTATACTTAACTTTTAACTTAGTGTAGATCAGACTTTATGTTCGTCAGCCAGTCTTTAAAATTAACACTTTTGATTTCGCGTTATAAACCTTTAACATTAATACCTGGCTCAATAGGACCTCAGTCGAGTGTGGGTTGTGGTAAGTACTAAATACTCGAGAGTAAATGGTATTTTCCAAGAGCCAAAAGTCATGAGTAAGGGAAACAACTAGAGAGGAAAGAATGTTATAGTCTTCACGTAAATTAATGATATGTATGGAATTATTTATGGACTGATGTTAATACGTATAGCAAAGATAAACAAAAAAAGCAGCATAACGTCCTTTTCTAGTTCAACCCCGACAACTAGCAAAAAGGTAAAGTAGAAGTTTTGGGCTTAACCAAGGAGGGGGAGACGGACCCCTTCTAACAGCAAGGAAACTGTAAAGGCCTTGAAGGAAGAGAATTCCGAAGCTTTACAACAGAAGGAGGAAACAGACACTAAACCGTGTAATCCGGAGATTACTGATTTCCACAGAGTATGCGCTGGACGAGGAAAAAGACCTCTCCAGTTAAGCTAAAGAGATGAGAGAGAGAGAGAGAGAGAGAGAGAGAGAGAGAGAGAGAGAGAGAGAGAGAGAGAGAGGGAACCTTGCAGCAGAAAGGGAGAGAATCAATAGACAAGGTGAGATTGAGATTGGAATCAGTGATCATTAGAATTACTCTAGATTCATTCCCATCATAGTGGGACAGAAAGACTAAGAACCCTAAATAATACGACAGCAATATTCTGAACAGGGACGAATTAAGTTCACCATGGGATGATGACAGCCAAGGCTAAAAACAGTATGAACAATGTGATTTCACTGAGAAAAGACAGAAGCAGCTAGGGCCCCAAAGAATTGACAGAATATTGACAGAAGTAGAAAGTTCCAATAAAATTTCGTAAAAAAAATAATCGACCGTTGCCTGGAGACATTGAATTTGGCTAAATTATTGGAGACTCACTAAAAGGAACTTATTTAATCAGAGTTAACAAATGAGGATTTCATAGTTTAATCTGTTCGTTGGTCATCAAAGGTTGTGAGATATTTTTAAAGGCAGAACTACTGCATCCCTTTGGAATATTGTCGCCTTTTGCGCAATTAGCTAGCATTTGATTTTAGGTCACTTAGAATCCAGAGGCGACATCCGGTTATTCCATCATCAGGCATTTCGTCACCGTTTTGGGAAACCTCGCGGTAAACTTTTGCATTGCCGAGTGTACGAGGCAGTTAATGGTCTTTACAATCAAAAGATTTGAATTTATCCGCATATTAAAAGGACATGAGCGCGTTCACTGTTAGCACATTTCTCCCATTTATCACCTTAACAAGTGAAAATGAAAACAAAATACATACATAAATGCATATACACCCATATCACACATATATATTATATATATACACATATATACACATATGTATATATATTTATATATATACATATATATATATATATATAAATGTATATATATATATATATATATATATATATATATATATATATATATATATATATATATATTATATATATATATAATGAGAGAGAGAGAGAGAGAGAGAGAGAGAGAGAGAGAGAGAGAGAGAGAGAGAGAGAGAGAGAGAGAGAGAATTTCAGGTCAGTGCAAGCGGCCGGCCCTAGTAACCCACTTACCTGTAGATGACAAAATGGATGGACAACATAATTTGAAAAGGACATTGCAATTTTTAGTACAGAGATCGATTACGCATTTAGACAGTAATCGAGATAACGTTATAAACGTTTCATGTATCACATTTTTGTAGTCAGACTTAGAAAGTCATGTAATTATTAAATTAGTGATGAAGAACACATTCTTCTAAAACATATCTTTGAATTATTACAATACATGGAAACCAAAAAAGATGCTGAGGAAAATAGGAAAGAGATCCGCACTTCAGCAACTAGCAAAATCGCTCCTGGTCAGTGGTGCGTGCAATCTGAAGAAAACGGGAGTCATATAAAGACAAGGGAGACTAAATAATTTCTAAATGCATTGTTGAAAACGAACGTCATATGCTATCACAGTTCCATTTAGAAGTAGTTTATAGTATTTTATTAGTGATATTCCTTAAGACGCTTGGAAAGTTAATTACGGCAATGCTACAAATTCTTAAAACCAGACGTTGGTTAAAATAATTACGTGGGCAAAAGTTTGTAACATCAGTTAGCTGAAATGTTTGAGAGAAAATTATCATTATCGCTATGACTGTTATATCTATTATAAACCATATTATTGTAATTTTTTTTAGCGCATTTCTCTGATATTTTTACATGCATTCAGGGACTTTATCTGGCCTGCGTTGTATTATATATGGAGAGTGCATAGTTAACGAAAGATATGTAGCACTGAATGCATGATTATTATTGTAATGATGGCATGGTTTTGATTTCAGCTATTTTTTACAGAGCGCTACGAACCTTTTGTTTTTTGAAGACAGTATGTTCTCTCTCTCTCTCTCTCTCTCTCTCTCTCTCTCTCTCTCTCTCTCTCTCTCTCTCTCTCTCTCTCATCTACTTTTCATTCAGAAACCCATGAAACTTTATAGATAGCCTCTACTGATGAGAGAAACATTCGAGATTTGACAAACATTTGACGACAATAGCAGAATATTTGAGAAAAGTAACTATTTTTAGAAGATGATTCGAAAGTACTTGAAGATTTCTTGCATAAATACACAGGGACAGAGAATCATAGTGGCATGGATCGTCATTCGGCGCGTTAGATTTTGCTGTGCAATTTATAATAATAATAATAATAATAATAATAATAATAATAATAATAATAATAATAATAATAATAAAAATAATAATAATAATAATAATAACATTGTAATTATTATAATCCCAAGCTGCGCTTTGTTACGTATTGAATTGAAAACTGCCTTTGTATTCGGGAATTTCTCATGGAGCACTTGTTAACGATTTTGATTCATATTTATTTATATAATTCAAAGATAATACATAACGTAACCTATTACTGTGTGGTATAATATATCGTCGGTGCTTAGCATAAATAATGCCCAATGAAAAATTACGTTTTCAAAATTGCCAAAGATTGTGGGTAACGATTTTGCCTTGAGGAGTTCTTATTTCCTTTCCTCTCACCAACAGGTCCGGCTGGAGCGATAGAACATTGGCGTCACAGAAGCCATAATGATTCTGCACAAAAAGATTCAGAAAAAACCGCCCTCATTAAAATCGTTTTTAAGGACAAAAACCTGAACGAGATGGTGAATGGACACTTGCATGCGTACACGAAAGCAGAGGTCGATTTGAGGAAAAAAAAAAGCTAATGAAAGGTTCGATGTTAGGACTGGGGCTTCTTGCATACCCAAATCACTTACAGGAGCTTTTGGTGCACAGAGGCCCTCAAGAGATACCTATCTTTCAGCAGCCTTTTTGTAAAGTCGTTTTTGCCGCAGAGTACTTTCACAAGAAGTGGGAAGACGTGGGTCCAGTCAGACGAACCTGTTTTGGAGGAAGCTGAATAATAGTGAGAGGAATTATGGAGCCAACTCAATTTTCCAGAGTTATCCATCATTATCTCCATTCTTTCTTTGCGTATTGTTGGCACCTTGTAAAACTTCTTACAAGACTGCTGGATAATGTGAAACGAAACAAGCTGTGACCATATGGTTTTCTTATTCGTATTATTATTTGAAACGTGAGCAAAAGCTATGAAGATGTAAATTCCCCTTAGAGAGAAATAAGGACAATATATTAATATTTTACTTCGAGAAGAAATCCAGGGTAAGAAGTATCGAGGTAAAGAAGAAAGTGACAATGATGATGGGATTTACGAATCGAAATGATGAAAAGAAAACGGAAAGGTATTAATCAA
>NC_089799.1:36659613-36669613 GCF_040412425.1 Macrobrachium rosenbergii | reverse complement strand
ACCGTGTTTCAATAATTTCCATGATATTATCTTGCTTTTGAAGTTATGAATTTCCATTATGTTACTGAAAAATATGCTGACAGTTTCAAGTCAGGTGAATAATTAGAAAACATGTGATCAAATTACTCTAAATGATGGCCGGTGAGTGGAACTCTAAAAATAGACACGGATAATGCTGACAGACATTTTGTCACTGGTCAGCACTTTTGTGAGAATAAGGAAAGATTTTTCTTCACCCAGGATATATAATATATACATATAATAAGGCTGAAGAGCAACAACTTTTCTTTATCGGAAACTGTGAAACAGTGGATAAGATTTGAAGTTACTTACTAATTGAAGACTGTTGGCCTTCACAGCTCCGATGACCATCGAGTGGCTGCAAAAAAATCTTAATTATGAACGAATACAATTCATAAATATCCGAATACTTGCTATCATGCAACGAGAAAGGGCAGAATATAATGGGGAAAGTAATAAACCATAAAGAAAATGGTCAGTCCTCCTCTTGTTCAAGTCTGAGACACATTTTTGATAATTTCTCAGCGAAATTTCTTATTTCTTAGGTTTCATCGTGATCTTTTTATCGGCCTTAATTTTTGCCCCCGTGTATTGGAAAGTAAATTCTCACCTCGAACCCCGTGTTTTTTATGACTGAAAAACAAGCACGACACATTTTATTTTATTTCCCCATTATACCTCGGAGGAAAGTATTGCTTTCTATTTCTTATGGAAGAGAAAGTACATTTTTCGGCAAAGTTTCTCTTAATAGGGTTTTAATTTTTTAACGTCAAAACAAAGCCATGAGAAACTGCAAATTCATGAGTGGCATTATTCTATTTTCTGTGCTGCCAAGCGGGATCTAGCAATGACTTTTCCCATTAGATATCGTGCCCTCTGGTCCAAGCTTACAGGTGACGCCATGTTGAATCTGAACTGATCAAAAGTTTTAAAGCGAAGAAAGATATTTTGTGATACTTGAAGGCACGGGTACGTACATACACATACACACATTCATACACATATCTTTATTATATATATATATGTATATATATATATATATATATATATATATATATATATATATATATATATATATATATATATATATATATATATATATATATATATATATATATATATGAATGTCTTTTCCTGTAATACTACAGTGTAATATGAAAATAAAAGGCCCATAAAACACTATTTAAACGTTGAAACCATATATTTCAGGCACTTGTTTCTGTGCCCCTGTTCACCTCTTGGACATTTGGAAAGTTACAATGGTATATATACAAAACATGAAGGTGTGGCCTTAGGCCTCCGATGTTAAGGAGGTGGCGTTTCTTAGAAGGAGGAGATTGACCAAATTCCCTAGTGGTTTTGGCCTCATTAGCTCTCCGTTTGGCGATGGATCTGGCGGTCGCGTTTCTTGGGTCATCTTCTTCAAAAGGGGTCCGAGGATTAAGGTGTCAATGGCGTCCGATTTCGAATGTCCTCCTGACAGGTTCATATTGTTGGTTTGATTGATAGATTCCAGCATCTTTCTTTTGTACGGACAGCTACTCTTGAAAACCAACTCCGCCCCCTCCAGTTAAACCCTGTATTCTATGTAGAAAATTCCCGAACTCTGGCAGCCTGATCTTTTTGTGCTCTGCGTAAGCGATCTACCAGTCTCGCCTATAGATGTCATGACAATTACTACGGTATCTTGTAAACTCCGGCTTCTTCCCTTTTGTTATTTAAGTATCACGTTAATCAGCGAACTCCCGATGGATTTGGGATAATGGAAAATGAAAGGATTATTAGAACTGAGTTGCTCGGTGGCCTTTTGGATGTTTTCATCGTATGGAAGCTTTATTTTGTTGTTGAAATCTAGCTTCCATACGATGAAAACATCCAAAAGGCCACCGAGCAACTCAGTTCTAATAATCCTTTCATTTTCCATTATCCCAAACCATCGGGAGTTCGCCGTTAACGATACTTAAATGTGAGTTTACAAGATAGGTTTAACAGCCACAAAAGATTCCAGGTATCATTAACTGGGGCGGAGAGCCAAGATAGCTGTCCGCATAAAAAGAAAGATGGCAACCCATGAGTTCAGGAGGGAAATCGGACGCCATTGACACCTTAATCCCTCGGACCCCTTTGAAGAAGATGCAAGAAACGCGACCGCCAGATCCATCGCCAAACGGGAGCTAATGAGGCCAAAACCACTAGCTGAAGTCAATCTCCTCCTTCTTAAGAAACGCCACCTCAGTATAACATCGGAGGCCTAAGGCCACACCTTCATGTTTTTGTATATGTATACCATTGTAACTTTTCCACCTGTCCATATTGTTAGTGAACAGGGGCACAGAAACAAGTGCCCGAAATATATGGTTCCAACGTTTAAATAGTGTTTTATGGGCCTTCTTATTTTCATATATATATATATATATATATATATATATATATATATATATATATATATATATATATATACTGTATATATATATATATATATATATATATATATATATATATATATATATATATATATATATATATATATATATATATATATATATATATATATATATATATACTTGAAGGCATGGGTAAGTACGTACATACACATATACACATTCATACACATATCTTTATATATATATATATATATATATATATATATATATATATATATATATATATATATATATACTGTATATATATACATATATATATATATATATATATATATATAAATATATATATATATACTGTATATATATATATATATATGTGTGTATGTATATATATATATATATATATATATATATATATATATATATATATATATATATATATATAAATATATATATATATATATATATATATATATATATATATATATATATATATATATATATACATATATATATATATATATATATATATATATATATATATATATATATATATATATATATATGATTGTACCTTAAATAAAGGGATGCGGCGATCACGTTGTCCTCTTTATTTAAGCTACAATAATATATTACGGGGAGTTAAGGATGTAGCGACTATACCATTTGTAAAGGTCAGTAACCCATTCTATATAGACGAATTGGCAGCCCTATTTGCATAAGGTGCAATCAGCCATTATAGACGTATGGATGTGGTGCTGCATCACCCTCATTGTGTAAGGTTTAATCAGCCATTCCAGGTATAGAGATATGGCATGTGGGGATGCCAGGGTCACCACTGTACTAGTTGAGATTACCCACTATATGCGTGAGGACTTGGCGACTACACTGCCCTCTAGTATAAGGTACAATCAGCTCTTATATATGTTACAGTGAATATGTGAATTCCAGAGATTTCACGAAAGCCCTTAGGAATTTGTGAAATGAGCAACTCTCTTAGGAACGTTGGTGCCCAAGGGCTAGTACTGAACACAGTGAAACAGTGATTCATCTATACTGTTTTGCCGTTTTCAGTACTAGTCTCTGGGGGGGTCAAATGTATTTCGCTGTGTTTAGTACTAGCTCCTGGGGGATCAAATGCCCCTAAGTGCTTTTGATCCCTTAGGGGCTTGTACTAAACATGGAGAAACGCATTTGACCCTCTAGGGGATAGTACTAAACACGGCGAAACAGTGTAGATGAATCACTGTTTTTCCGTGCTTAGTACTAGCCCTCGGGATCAAATGTTCCTAAGTGAGTTGCTGATTTCACAAATTCTCTAGGGATTTCGTGAGATTCCTGGATTTCACATATTTACTGTAACATAGATAGGTGTAGGAACTTAGTGACTCATCATCCTCCTTATATACGGCGGAATCTAGCATTATAGTTGTGGGGGTATAGTAAACCCCACCATACTCCTTGTATAAGGCACAATTACCCATTATAGACACAGGGATGCGGAGACATCAATACTGACGCTTCTTCTTCTTTTAACGTGTTTTTTTCCCATTTGTATGGGATAAGCACGATGCCTTCTTTTGAAGGACTTTTGATTTGGCTTTGGGGTAGACTTTGTAGTCTACTGCCCACCCTGTACAGCATGCAGCAAAATTCGTGTGACCCGATTTCAGTGATTTGCACTCGAAAATCACTAACTGGCAATTCTTACCACCTTCACATTTCTAATGAAGCTAAGTTGCAACGACGAAACATTTTGCAACTTCGCTCAAAAAAAGGATACAGTTCACTAAGCATGGTTTTAAAGTACCAAGGCTATATTTTTTATCAAAATATCGGATAGATCATTATAAAAAAAAAGTTAACAATAACTTTTAATTATGGTAAATATGAAAAGACATAAATACTTAGTGAATTTGACTTTTTAGCCACCATAGTAATGTATTTAACGTAATGGAGATCGGGAGATGTAGTTGTAGGCGTGGTTTAACCAGGCGTCAACTGTTTAAATGGCTCAGTTTGCCTCCCCTCGCCTTACCCGTAGGCCAAGTGCACTTCGCTCTTCTCGATTACATCATTCTCATGAAGCCTATAGGCCAAATGAAGAAAGTAATGACGGAAGTATACCACACCAATTCTGTGGAGAAATTTCACAAATCCTGATTTATGGTCTTATAGACACCCTTTATAAGTTACAAAGATTTGGCGCAACTACGTACTGTTGCAATCTGAAATATAGCTTAGTATGTTTAAAGCCAATAGCATAGGCCTAGGCTCCAGAGCCATACTATTATTATTATTATTATTATTATTATTATTATTATTATTATTATTATTATTATTATTATGTTGTTGTTGTTGTTGTCGCCATTCTCCAGAACCTGCACATAGTAGGCGTGGCTGATAATGTCCTACCTGATTATAATCTTCCATTCCTAAAGTAAAAGCGAAATACTAAAAAGGTAGAATTAATTATATTTCTAATATCGAAAATTACTCTCCACCTCGCTTATTTATTTATTTTTCTTCAAACTGAAGAAACCCCTCGGGAGATTAGACCTATGTACCCTAGGCTATAGCCTAAGACATGACTTGTAATAATTTATTGCAAGTATCGAAATCATGATCCTCATTAACATTTGCTTTATGCACAAAACTACAAAAGCGAAAAGAAGTAATAAGTTTGAACTTATATCCCAAATGCATCAATTTTTATCATGAGACTATGCTCTGCTTAACTTTTCTTTTTCACTCCATCGCGACTTCCTCTTTCACATTTCACTGTATCCAGACTGACGGTTCCACGACTCACGGGATTCACGGTGAGCCGAGGGTTTCACGCTACAGTAACGTATTTAGTTTTCGTTCTGAAATATTATTGTAGTATGAAATATCTTTGTTTTTCACAATCCAATATATTTCAGTGATAAAATTCTACATAACAAGTGACCAACTTTTCCTCAAACTCATGTTTACAAAGTAAAAGGGTATGGTGCTAGAAAAGCACACCCACCTACCCACCCATTCACAAACCCACCCACTCACGCACACACACATACACACATATGTCTATATATGCATATATAGAATATGTATGTATATATATGTATACATTTATTTTTTTTTATTCAGGAGAACTGACTATTTTCCCACAAAATTTCCGTATAGATCACTTGCAAACGTTATGGACTGTGTTCAGTTTATATTCATTTTTATATTTTACAAGCAGAAATTCTCGTGAATTTTGCTTAAAAAGCTGGAAGTAAAAAACATTTTCCTCTCTGGAATCTCATCAATGTAAAGCATGAAGGGAAAAAAGAATAATTTTCTTATGGTTTTGATATTTCCCTCTCTCTCAGTCTCCCTCTCTTATACAATGTCCACGTTGTCTATAAGCCCAACTCTGTATGCCTCATGCCATTAGAAGCACTGAAAGGAACCGCAAAAGGTGCAATATCTTAGTTAATCAAGAGATAAC
Source organism: Macrobrachium rosenbergii (assembly GCF_040412425.1). NCBI lineage: Eukaryota > Metazoa > Arthropoda > Malacostraca > Decapoda > Palaemonidae > Macrobrachium > Macrobrachium rosenbergii. The sequence goes on along the minus strand of NC_089799.1, from coordinate 36,663,730 downwards.
AACGACACTATACAGCGCGGACGAGCTTCAGTTCCATATACTAAAAAAAATAATGGGTGAAGAAGACAGGAGTACTTCTTCGGACCAAAGCCAATTCCCTGAAATACTATTATTCAGTTTCCTAAGCTGCCCCAACACGAGACTTCCAGTGGCTCCGTGGCAGAAGTATGCTGGCTCTAATGAAGTGTTTTCGTTCCAAATATTTCCCGTCAGGTCTTAACTTACCCTGGAAATCAATCCAGTATCCTCATTGAAGCAATTGATCGAGATTTGCTGCCAGGATACAGGGTCACAGCTATTGGTTGGGGCATTTAGCAGACGAATCAAGACATTCAGGGTGCTTTAGACGAGTATTTGTCTGGTTGTGATTTCCTTAGGTTTATTATTGAACTGAAGGGTTGAGAATTATGCCACTGTCCAGTTGTTGAAGGTATTCTTTGTAAATTGAGTAAACACAATGTATATTTATTAGTGCAAATTCATTGAAGCAACAAACTCCTGTTTCTGGTATGGGGGACTGAATACTGTCTAGGGTAATTGTCATTTACATTCGTATGATTTGTAAATTATTTCAAATAGTTCCAAACTCCTTTGTATGCGTATTGTATGTGTGGGGTTACTGAATGCAAATTACAATAATTATTCCAACAATTGCAGCTTATTCTTTTGTTGACTAGCAGCAAATTCGTGTGTGTCCAGAACTGTTGAGTGTTAGTTAGGGTTGTCATCGCTGCTCTCGCTACCGCACACGAGTCGTTGTTTCCCGTATGTGGTGTGGAACTGTTGAGTGCTAAGTATCAGTTGTCAATTATTAAGAGGTACGTGATTTGGCAGGCTGTCTCCTCAGGCTTCTTTCAAGATAGTTGCTACATGTGCAAATTAACTGCCATAAGTGGAAAACTGTTTGGTTCCCACAGTCATATGGTGATATTCTGCCATACAAAAAATGATCTTCATTTTAAGCAAAGTCTCGGGAATTTATTATTCACTTACACTGAATATTTATTGACAGATTAGCAGCAAGCTTCTCTTTTGTAGAACTGCTTAGTGCCATTGTAAATAATTATATTCTTCCCAAAAGTTCTGCGTGATCTTATATTTCTACTATAGTCTGAGGTCAGACTTTTAGTAACAAATATCAATGGTTACCGTCATTTTTTGTTTAATGTGTTGTATGTCAAACATTTTATTGCTCACCCTTGTATGAGATTCCTCTTGTTAAGTATATTTATACACGCTCTCAATTGTGGGTTAGTCTACATTTTGTACTGCCAGAATAGCGATTTCTTGCCTTTCAATAGCATTATTTATTAGTCCGGACATGAAATCCAGTTATAAATCCATTAAGCCTGTGAAAACAGTTATTGAATAATGGCTTTATGATACCATGTCTGTAAAGAAGAGCTTAAACCGTGAGCAGTCACTGAATGGGTGTAAGAAAGATTTAGAGAAATGGGTTTTTATTGCTCTTTCAGCCCCATCCCCTTTTTAGAGACTGGTCTACTTAGCAGTATGATACTCTCCGAACAAGCATTCAGGTCTTGTAGGCGTGAGGGCGTGAGTCTTTTGCTATTGTTATAAAAGTGTTTGCAAGTGATTGTTGAGTATTTTGAATAATATTTCAAGTGTTTTTCGATAAGATAAACAGTGAAGAATTTTTTTTTTTTTACATATATTTCTGTCTTTCAACAACATTTCCTCAAAATTTTTTAATGTGTTCTGCCATTGTCACTCTTTTCGCTAATTTATATGAATTTTATGATTGTGAGGCATATATTATATTCATTTAAGATATACCGTACAATCCAAGTTTTCCGGAGCATAAAAAATGCAGCAGTGACAATGATTAATTGCGACGGTACTTTTTATAATAATACTAACCTCTCAGTTGTAACAGCCATGTTATATGTTAATATGAAACGCTGAATGTTAAATTTCACGCATCGTGAAAATGAGAAAGTCCAGTAATGAGCTGTATAAAGCTATAGGAAATAAGCCTGATTCCCTGACAAGATTTTGGGAAAAAGGTTAGAGATTATTTCTCCAAGAAGGATAAAAGAATGCAGCTTTACGGAACACTGCAGAAATCGCGCCAGGGAAGCAAGTTCATCAACTTGCCTTTAAGCTGTAGCCGAAATGCAATAGGATTCTTCGAACCAACAGGAGAACATAATGTTCGATCCTGAACACCGTGGCTAAAGCTCCACTGGGAAAGGAAACAGCCGTAAAAAAGGGGAGAAAGTTAGATATGCAAGTATTCTTGGACGTGTTTTGTGCAACAGAGATTAGGAGGTATTTGCTAAAACTGATAAGATCAGGTCATAGGGTTTCTCTGGAAGGGAATTTGCACAGTCGTAAGTAGCCATTTTGAATACGATGCAGTTGATATCTGAATAAGCGGGGAATGTTAAAAGAAAAGTATAGTTGCTATACATCGCTTTATCCTTGTATTTTTAATTAGTTATGCAAATGTGGACGTAACATGACTGCTTGGTGCAATGCAACTCGCGTATCATTCTCCAATTTATTTCTATGAGCGAACAATAGACGGATTACGTGTCAGTTGGATTTTTCAACGATGTTTCCGAGATAACATTCTCTTTGCCTTTGGATGATAAAATAACCCAGATTCTCATAGAAAAGGAACAACAGAGCAGTTAAAAAGGCACATTTCGTTCCACAAGGCAGGAATCTAATTTTCAAATCGGAATTAACTTTTCCCTTTTGATGCTGCAAATCATAAGTACTCACTTTTACTTTCTTTGTTTAATTCTCTACCTCCTGTTTCAGTGTGTCTATTTAATCTGGTCCTTTCTAAGGAGGTATTGTGTAAATATATTAGAAGAAAATACAGAAAACTAACCCTGGGAAATAGTTCTGATTTCCATTTGTGCTGAAGATGTTCAATAAAGTTCTAAGAAATCGGGGGAAAAAAATATGTTCGTGATAACATCAAAGCACTCTGAGCCGGCCATAGGCACAAACCTATTTATACAAAATGAAAAGTTTGATGAAATCAGCAAGACCGATCCTTCGCAAGTCAAAAACTGACAAAAAAATTTTTCTGCAGCTGAAATACGCGATCGAAAATGTAATGGAAGAGTTCGTATATTTCACTGTACATATGTATATATACAAGCATATATACCTTATATATATATATATATATATATATATATATATATATATATATTATACATACATATATATATACATATATATACACACACACACACACATATATATATATACTTCAGTATGCCGGAAATAGAAAATAGAGCAACAGAAAGTAGCTTAATACAGAAGAATGAAAGAAATAAGCGGTTTCCTTTCATAATTGTGTGTTTTTTTTTATTACATTATCTCATTGTCTTCCTCAGCCCTTTCTATTCTTTCTTGCATTTAAAGTTTTTTTATCCCGCTGTTTCCCTTTTCGTTACAGACGGAAATATTTTTGCTAGACGTTTCATCAAGCCAGAGGTGATGACATTTCAAAAACCACAGAACTGGAGAAGATCAAAAGAGTTATTTGTCAAACCCCCGATAGCTTTAAGATGGATTTCCTCTCTGACGTCTCCCGAAAGCTGCCTTTCGTTAGCAAAGGCGGATTTGACTGGTCTGGGCAGCTTCACGGTTCAAAATCCGCCCAAGCGCGTTTTTAGCACTACTTTTTTTTTATTTGTTTCATTTTATCACTGTGACTAGCAGTTTATTGCGAGTCCTATTAACACTGAAGTCTTTCGTAATTACACGTTAGGTTTCATAAGTGCCTCCAGTTTCTGGTAATCCGGAGGAATGGAAATCCTCGTGTTGCCGTTCAGTGAAAGTTACCTTTTTGCAGTGTTGGTATTTCCGTAGTCTTAAGGGCCTTTCATGCGTTGCAGCTACCACTTATAATGTTGCCACCTGCATGCATTTAAATGTGTCTGTGCGTAAACGTGCATTTATATATATGCAGTACATACACACACATATACTGTATATATAAATAGATAGATAGATATATTTATATACACACATGTATTATATATATATATGCTTGCATACACACACACATATAGATAGACAGATATATTTATATACACACATGTATTATGTATATATGCATGTACTGTAT
>NC_089799.1:36614613-36654613 GCF_040412425.1 Macrobrachium rosenbergii | reverse complement strand
GGAATATGAATTACAAATATTTTTCTTTGAATGTTGAAGTTTTAGGCTGTGTTCAAGCTGCCTGTATGTTGCAAAACGATTTATAAGCCTAAAAAAATGAAGCCTTCTGAGATGTAATCTCTGTTTGTAGAGATTACCTGTTCTTTTAAGAATAAAAGATGATGATAATTTTAATTATTTGGAGAGGATGGCTATTAATCGAAATATCTGTTAGTATTAATATCAAGGCCTATGGAACATTTGTTTTTTAACTGGATTAGAATATGATTTTCTTAAAAATCCTTTAGCTCGCTCTTGGTGTATAATTTATTCATTCATAAGGTAACTTGAAGTGCAAGAATGTATAGATAACTTCATATGCTTTCTAGAGCTTTCCTTCAGCTTTTGCTTATTGGCTGGCCTTCTTCCCTTTGGAATCTTACCAGGCAAGGGAATGGCAGTTCTATATGTTAAAGGTTAATCCGCTTTCATATTGAGTAAAAATAATAGTAAAGAAACAATTTTTTTGACATTGACATAGTAAAGAATATGTTCATAAAGCTTAATTGAAAGAGGTCATGTCTTTGATTTTATTTAGAATATATATATATGTGCCGTTTTTGAGACTCATAGTGTTAGTAGGTAACTGAGAGTTCGCAATCAATAATTCCTTAGTGGAGACTCGAGAATTCATTTGAAACATCAGTCAGTTATGATACTGATATGAGCACAGCAGGTCGACAAAAGGAATATATTTATTTTTAGCTAAAGGAATATTTTTTTCCACTAATTGTGAGACCTTTTTTACACTTAAAGGTGGCTCTGTTATAATTAATATATATATTTTTTTTAGGAAAGTAGGTCCTTAACATGAAGAGTTTAACAACAATCTCGCCTTATGTTATTTACGCCAACACATTTGACGGCTGAAGGACACACGTGCAAGAAACGTCCTTTGTGGAAGATAAGGTCGTTTTCAGTTGTCAGAATACCTGGTTTATTTGCTTAAAACTAATGAATCAGCTGTCATCTCCGCTATATCACTAATTCAGATTCACCAGTCGTTCAACTTTTTACCATAACATTTATTTTTATTTTGCATTCGTTGAACATGAAACAATTTTAGATATTTAGCGGTAAACGGTGTTGAACCGAAAATTTTACGTTTCACTGTTTTCGTTTGCTTTCCGTTATTCTTATTATTCTGGTTGCTATTGTTACTGAAAACAGGTAGCGTATTTTTGTTTTTCTTCTTGCATTGCATTTGTCTCTTTTCTATTCTTATGTAAGATGCTTCCGGTCGGTGCTTCAGCACTTTTTCTTTCCTGTCTTTTGTCAAGAACGTTGGATTGTTTTACGCTTTTTATTTGTTTTCTTTATATTTTTACGTTTTCTGGAATTTGAGCTGGAAAAATTATCACTATCATTATCATTACAATGAGTATTAGCGTCAGCTGCTGCATTAGTGGCAATAATCCTCATTCACATGGGTTTTCATTTGTGAAGTAATGAAACCCTAGAATTTGCAATGGAGTTTGTTACGTTTTATGGACTGGCTTACGGAATATTCCGTAGGTCCCTAGAATGATAAAGCAAAAATATATACTAGACTTAAACGCAGTATTCAACGATTTGATACAATATTTAACGATTTGGCACAATATTTAGTGATTTAGTGAATCAGACTTTAACGCAAATTTAATGATTTGGCACAATATTTAGTGATTTGATGAATCAGACTTTAACGCAATATTTAATGATTTGGCACAATATTTGGTGACTTAGTGAATCAGCCTGTAACGCAATATTTAATGATTTGACACAATATTTAGTGACTTAGTGAATCAGCCTGTAACGCAATATTTAATGATTTGGCACAATATTTAGTGATTTGATGAATCAGACTTTAACACAATATTTAGTCTGTGCCTTTCCCACAGCAGTCATGCTTGGCCGGTTGGTTTGTTCGTTAGTTAGCGGACTACAATAAGAGTTACCTGAATTTAGAATACTGGTCCTTTTTTTCCTGCGTGTCTTGCGCATCTGCGTATGCCAGTCTTTTGGTGGCCTAAAAAAAATAAATAAATAAAAAGAGCTGCCGAACAATTCACTCACAAATTGCACTAAAGTTGTATTGCAGCAGCTCCTGGAACTGTGAGGTGCTTTCTAGTACCTACTTTCCTAGGTGAAAGTTGGATCATTATTTACTAAGCCGTTTTTTCACTGCATTCTCCGTTTTATTTCTTTTTCTAGGGCTATGGACCCTATTTTTTCGGGTGGAGTTACGTTTTTCATCAGTGGTGTGAATAAGCGCCCCCCCCTTTTTTTTTTGAGCTTTGGAACTATTATTGTTGATGTTGTTTGCCTACTGTTCCTTGTTAATTTTTTACCTTTATTAACTTGATACTTCGCTAATGATAAATTCTACACCATGTTGATTTTTCTTGATACCCTTTAGGAAGTGGTATCAAGAAAAATCAACACATTGTAGAATTTATCATTAGCGAAGTATCAGCGATTGAAATTCATTTCTCGGTATAATGTGGTTCGGATTCCACAATAAGCTGTAGATCCCGTTACTAAGTAACCAATTGGTTCTTAGCCACGTAAAATTAGTCTGATCCTTCGGGCCAGCCCTAGGAGAGCTGTTAATCAGCTCAGTGGTCTGGTTAAACTAAGGCATACTTAACTTTTTAGGAAGGGGTCATGGTCGTTATAAACAGATCCAGTTTATTCCGGCTGACGTGCTTTAACCGTGCAAAAAGGAAGTTTATCCATGAAAATAAACTGTCTGGTGGGAAAAATAAACAACGTATTTTATATAGATCGATGTTTTTAGATGATTACTGTTTCACTTTTCCATTTTCATCTTATGTTAGTGATTGTGGAAGATGGGATTTATCAGAACGAAATAAAATGTGATAATCGTTGGAGTTAACGATATATCTCTGCTGTCAAATGTTTAAAGCAATAATTTTATTTATTTCTGAGGTCACATTACTAAGAAAATTATTCATAATACCACAGTTTCATAACAGTGCATCAGCAAATGCAGCTCTTGGATGTTGTAAAGGAAGTTTTTTACACAAGTTTGCTAAACTCAACTACTAAAATTATATCCAGAGTATAATAAATTCGATAGTAAACTACTATATATTTGTAACTTAGTATTTGTGAACATAAAAAAAGTCACTCTTGTATGGGTGACCAAAATTCATATATGTAAATATATATGTGTGTGTGTGTATCTATATATTAAGTCTTTGAAGAACTATGTGCTGGCCTGTCAGAAACACAACCGCTGCGGGTGCAGTTTGTGGGCTCCTCATTCAACATGGGCTTGTGCAGTTGCAAGCCGGTCATCATTGCTGGATCACCAGGAATTCAAGATGTGAAGAGAAGCATGAGCTTGCACAGTTGCAAGCCGTCGAGAATATTTAGACCATCAAGAATGCAAGATATGAAGTGATGCGTTCTATAGTGAACTGCGTATTGGAATAACAATCGTGCGTACGAGACCAATAATTTTCGTATCTAGTGCAGACAGTTTGCTATGATTTTGGAGCTGGCCCTTACTGAATTTTCGACTGGACAGTTATCGCACCTGGGCGGTGGCGCCCAGAGTTAGGTGGACCGAGCTCCTATTAAGCCTCTGAAGAACTATGTGCTGGTTTGTCAGAAACACATCTGCTGCAGGGGCAGTTGTGTCGACGTTGGAGGTTTACACGGTTAGATGGTTAGATACAGCGAGGTATCTGACGCATGCATTTGATCAGGATTTAAGAGCGTGGAGACAGCGTGATCTTCGAACATTGAACCAGGGTCGTCACATTTCCTGGAAAAAGTAATTATGGGAGTGCGTATGTGTGTTGCACTCTCTAGTGGTATATTATCAGAGGAACAGACACACACTGGGGGGCTTCATTTTGTGACTGGGTCTGATTTGTTTGTGGTGCAGTGTTTAAGAACCACCACCGTGAAAATGCCTTATCTGCTGCCATGGAAAAGTGAGTACCATAACTCATGAACACTTATACCTTTTCCAGACATTATGTGGAAATACCCAGTTGTGCTGCAGTGAAATTCCTCTGGTCTCCATTATGCATTTTCCCATCCTGTTCTCCATTGTACATTTTTCTGTTTTGAATATTGATTTATTTAAACACCATTTCAGGTTTTAATATATGATATGTTTTTTTAACAGGAATTCTAGGGTCGTCCTGTGAGGACGAATATTTTGGAAGTGATGTTTATTCTTTTACATACTATATGACATTTGTTGTGGTCTTGAATAATTATGACCTTTTTACTTTGTTTTGGTGACCAGGGTGTTAGTCACTAGTATTGGTTGGGCTAGAATCATTAATCTGAATATTTGTGAATCAGAATTTCCTCTAGTGATGATTTCCATCCGTAGGGGGTGGAATTCACTGCATTTCATGATCGTACTTTTTGCTGAATTACTTTCGTTAAATTTGCAAATAAAGTCTAGTTTTGTACCTCAGTGTTTAATTCCAGTAGGCCTTTGTTTAAGAATAGGTTCAGTGAGAGGAGTCGACGAGGGAGAAGGAGTTTGCTGACCCAGGATGGGGCCATTGCTACCAGAGAACCCTAGGAAAGTAAGAATGGTGATGCTGTTTTTGGTCACTCAGCAAAGAAGTGACCCTTTTTCCTGGCAAACACATATACATCCATACATATACGAATATAGTTTACTATCGAATTTATTATACTCTTGGTACAATTTTAGAATTTAGATTTATAAATATGTAAATAAAAACTTCCTTTACAACATCCAAGAGCTGCATTTGCTGTTGCACTGTTATAAAATTATGTCATTATGGATAATTTTATATATAATGTGATATATAGATATATAAATATATTATTATTTATAAATATTTATATATATATATATATATATATATATGAATTTTGGTCACTCATGCAAGAGTGCCTTTTTTTCCGCAAACATTAAGCTACGAATATAGTTTACTATCGAATTTATTATACTCTTGGTACAATTTTAGAATTTAGATTTAGCAAACGTGTGTAAAAACTTCCTTTACAACATCCAAGAGCTGCATTTGCTGTTGCACTGTTATAAAATTGTGGCATTATGGATAATATAATGACCTCCGAAATAAATATAATTATTGTTAAAAATATTTGACATAGATATATATATATATATATATATATATATATATATATATATATATATACATATATATATATATGTATGTATTCTCTTATATATAGTATTATTTATATATATATATATATATATATATATTTTTTATATATACATGTAATGCATATATACATAATATGTATACATATAATACATGCATTATATATATATATATAAACATATATATATATATATATATATATATATATATATATATATATATATATATATATATATATATATATATATATATATATATATATATATATATATACATTTATTATATATATATGTACATTTGTTAGTACATTACTTATATAACTCAGTTCCAAGTTCCGGAGGCAGTGACGTTATAATTATGATTTATTTGATTTATACTCGTGCTCTGTAACAAAATGTCCTTTCAGACTACCTGTTTCGAAGTCTGGAAGTCCTTTCATTTTTAAGATCTCTCCTTGACGGACAAATTCCTTTTTTTATGGAAGCTCTAACTAAGTACATTCTGCAGACTAGGATTGCGTAGTTTCAAAACTTCTTACTGTATTTTTTATCTGTCTGTCTCTCTCTCTCTCCAGTAATTCATAGTTCACTGAAAGTGCTATCTTCAAGCGATATAAGACTGTATTCGTTAAGTCACTTGGAGTTTCAAAACAGGTGTTTTTCGATCAGGTGAAGGTACCCTTTTTTAATTTTTTTTTTTTTACGGGTCACTCCCCACTGCGATCTATATAGCGTCAGCGTACGTCTGCATTCGGTTTCTTATAGCAACTTTTTACATCTCGTAGCAACAAGTCTACTTTTTTTTCCCTGGAGCAAGTTTCGAACCGCTGCTAAAGAGAGGAGAAAAAACGAGGGCAAAAAATGAAGAAAGTCGAAGGTGATCCTGTCGAAAATGGATTAATAGTATGCTGAGCGAAAGAGGTTTTGGACTAATGTATGGGTGTTGGTCTTATAATGTCCTTTGTATTTATATGCTTATGTTATGTACCTGTATGCTTGTGTGAGCTAAGAACACACACACACACACACACACACACACACACACACATATATATATATATATATATATATATATATATATATATATATTTATTTATGCAGTATATATATATACATATATATATATATATATATATATATATATATATATATATATATATATATATATATATATATATATATATACATACATACACATGTATATATACTGTAGCAACAGAATATCTTGCTGGGAACAGAAAGGTAGTATAAGAATTAGGTAGTATATATATATATATATATATATATATATATATATATATATATATATATATTTATATATATATATATATACATATATATATATATATATATACATGTATATATACTGTAGCAACAGAATATCTTGCTGGGAACAGAAAAGTAGTATAAGAATTATAGTATATAGAAACTTTTTGTTTCCCCCTTTTTCAACTTTATTTCTTAGATGGGAACAGAAAGGTTTTCATCATTATTTTAGTGCAGAGTTCTAAAGAAAATTTTTTTACTCTTTGCAACTTTAAAATTAACTTTTTATTTGGTTAGATGTCTTAAAATCATAAGCAATACGTACAGACTGAAAAGAACGAAGATTGTATTTAATATAAATAAAGAAAATTAATTAAAAGTAATGTGTGACGGTAAAACTACCATCTACGCTATAGTAAAATATCAAATTACTGTGGCTGAAACATAAATTTAATAAAAACTTGTTTTATTGCAAGGAAAGAAAACTGATGGCCAAGTTCTTTATTTTTAATCAATGAATCTATGTTATTTATTAAAGAAAATGATAATTTTCTTAATTGAAACTGAGAGCTTGTTGCTATGCGTGATTTTTGATGTCAGAGGTTAGGTGAATTCAAGATGTCGGCCGTTCGCTCTGATATTCCCTTGGTCTCTGAAATACTGGTTTTCAAATGACTAACTGCATTTATAGACAATTCCAGAGCACAAGAGGGATGGCGGTTGAACTTTGACTTTAAAAGTATTTGTACTTGTTAGGATGACGTGCAAAAAGCATTGTGAGTAGAATTTCTTAAAAATCCTGTCACAAATTCCTCTTCGGTTTCTAAATCTGTGAAATATTTTAGGTGTGGCTCTCACTAACGGGTAACTGCTGAGGTTATCTGTATGACGGCAATACTAATTAGGGAAAATACAGCATGACTATGTCGCAGTTGTTATGAATTGTTGTATTTTCGTTAAGATTATGTAATAATTTTCACTTGCAAAAGAGTCAATGAAATTTCATGGGGAAATGCTATAATTCAAAGTGAATTGAATCTATTGCATTAGTAGTGATCTGAGCCCTATTTGATCTGTTACAGTTTTTACATTTTAATTAGAATTACTGTTCAATAATGATGCAACATATGTAGCTTTTCATTCGACGCTTGTTTTGTATGTGTTCATGTGAAATATTTTTTGGTCATTTATTTTACTGTACATGAAAATTGCTGGGTGAAATATGCGAGGTCATGCTTGTCCATGCACTGTAAAAACATTATCAATAAACTGAATAAAAATCATTCATAAACCGAAACACAACAAGAAATGAGGCAAACTGTTCATCATTGAGCAATTTATCAGCAGCCATCAAAACTTTCACTGGTAAAGTCTACAGATTTCCCTCAAAGCAGGAATATGGCCATCCCCAATTCCAATCTGTTCAGGGTTTAATATCTGTAATCTACAAATATTCTCTTCGGTTCGCAATGGATTTCTTTGTCCGAAAATGTCTTGATTTTTAGTATGTTACAATGATATCATCACTGAAGAAAATATGCTTGCACATAACATGATTCAAAAATAATTTATTGGTACTTCAGAAGGTAAAACCAGTTTACGTTATTCAATTGGAAAGCAACAGTTTGTGCACTGATTAAAGTTACTACAAATTTAATACACTGAAGCGAGGCAAAAAACATTTCTTTATTTGTCTATTACGATTACTGTAAAGAAAACAGGATCCCATCCGTATCCAGATGCATTTCATGTGAAAGAATAACATATATCAAAGACGCTATAAACAAAATGTAGCTAAACATGAGCGTAAAAAATGGAGCAATATCCACCTATACATTTTTTACTCTTATTGTAAGCTCTTCATATTTTGTTCGGCATGATTCTTACTTCAATTGTTTTAAACGCCATTTCTCACGTATATGCTATGCAATTGTGCAGTTGCTTAAAAAAAATTAAAGTCTTGCGACACTGAAAAGTGTGATGACTATAACCGTTTTCTTGAAGTTATAAAGAAAGCGTTTACTGCACTGGTACAAAATGACCAGTCTTTTTTTACTGGCATGACAATGATTGTCGCATTCGGCCATTGAAGACACCCTCCACCCTTGTCTGAACCTGTGCTTAATGCCGTCAAATACAAGTGGTGCATGGACAACTTGCCTTCACTTTTGCTTCCACTTACTGCATTATTTTAGTGCCACCGATAAAATCATGCTAAAATATTAACATTGCTCTGGACATTCCTCCTACCATCAATGGAATAACTGTGAGTACCAATGTCATAAAATTTCATTTTGTAAGACAAGTTTTCAGCAAAGACGACTTCCATGTCATACGCCAAGTTATGATTATTAAGCAGAGAGCGGACGTGCTTGGTAGCTTTGCATGGTCTCAACGCATCTTGTTTAACACCCCGCCCCCTGCGCGAGATTTTAGTAATCATCTATCCGATGTTACTGATCAGTAAGGCAGATCTGCATTGGACTTCCGAAAACCTTCTGATTATCTCTGGGTGATTAGACGCCTCACATTTTAGCAATGCACTGGATCTAGTCATGACAGACATTTAAGACTTAAATTTTGTAATGTAGCGGTGGATTTATCTGTTAAAACAAAATATTCTGGGACTAAAACTGGAACACTTGTGCGGCTAAAGTCGTATACAAACTGAATAGTAAAAGAAGTTTGTCTAAAATTAGTGGTAATGCTTATGCTATATGAAATTGATTCAGTCACAGTAAAAATTAGAATATTTCGGTTATTCCATTCCATGAACTGTCAAAACTTGAGCAAATTAACAGTTGTCCTATAATGATTTACGGAGGAGTTTGTATCACGATAAACGTACTAAAATTTACCATGAAAATAGCGTACAGTTGCAGTGAAGCAAATGAAACTTTTTTTTGATAAAATTTTAGTAGGCTAAAAACTTAATTACAAACGATAGCAGGTACTCGCTTTTTATAACTGGGTGGACTAGTTGGACCTAGAAGCATGAGTTGAACTCTGCCTTTACGTACCAAACTCAAAAAGACATTTGGTCGAACCCTGTTCAGGGTACATTCACTTATATATAATTTGCTTTGAGGATGAGTTATTACCAAAGAAACATTGAATCGACATTAATGAGTTATTCAAAAGTAAAAAAATATTTTATAGAGCTAGTGATAAACTATTACACACTCATACATACTACATATATTTATACACACACACACACACACATATAGTGTATGTGTGTGTATATATATATATATATATATATATATATATATATATATATATATATATATGTATATATATATATATATATATATATATATATATATATATATATATATATAATATATATACATATATATACATAAATATATATATATACTTAAATTTATCAAAGATGGAATAAGTAATATATATTTCTGTGAGTGTGTACGTGTGATTACGATACTGAAAGTTAGTATACTTCTCGATAGGCAACAGTCGTTATCCTTATGAATGCTCGTATTCCTCGAAGTCGGACTGAAGCAGACGGTGAAAGTTGACTGAATTTCGGGGGTTCAGATCAGTATCCCCTATGGAATGTAACTTTCGAGTTTTTTCTTTCAGTTTATTTGTTACTTTTACCTTTTTTTTCTGCATGTTTTTTTTTTCTGAAAGGAATCCATTTCCTTAAAATAAAAAAAAAAACCGCATTAATGTTTCGATCATCTACAGTGTTAAGATTCTGATTCATAATCAACCGGTGATGCTAAAACGGATGTGAGCGTTAGTTCCTGTGTTATTTCTTAAAAATCTCTTTCGTTTCCCTTTTTTGAAATAGTAGTTTTTGCAGAACGCTTTCTTAAATCTGTAAAGATACGTTTAGATCTAAAATCTAGAACTGCGATCATTTTACATGAAAATCGATTTCGTTTCGCTAAAGTATGAGTTGGATTTAATATTGCCGTAGAGTGTTTGAGCTCAGCAATATTTTTTTTTTTATTATGGATATGTCTGTGCGTTATTAGTTTTCATGCTGAGACAGATATTTTGGTGTTATTTTACAGCGGTGTGTTCAAAACATCAAGAGAATAAAAATACAAGGAAAAACCCAAAACATTCATCTTTTAGCATTGGAAAATATTTGCAAAAAGGGACAGATTAGTGATGGATATATTTTCGAAAATATATCCATCACTAATCTGTGATAAATTACGAAGATATATACAGTGAAATTTAATCTTATTTTTGTCAGGTATTATGCATTAAAATGTAAGGAATGAAAGGAAAATATTTGGAAGGATTATATAAAGAACTTCCCCAGCTATATGATTTTTTTTTAACACACCGTGTAAATATTGTTTCCATATACTCATTTTGGTATCTTTTTAAAATGGAGTTGTCGTCATGTGTCGCCGTATGTTTTTAAAACAAAATAATATAAACAATTAGTTTAGACCACTGAGCTGATTAAAAAATATTTCTGATTTATTTTTTGCTGAGAACCAAGTTCACTAGCAACGGGATACAGATATGGAATCCGAACCACATTATAGCGAGAAATGAATATATCACCAGAAACAAATTATCTTGTTCAGTGGCCGGTATATCGAATCGCGACCAACAGATATAGCTGAGAACGGAATCACAAAGCGAGGAATACAAAATAATATAAACAATGAGTTAGCCTAAAAAATATTTCTGTACGTTGCTGAACATAAGCTCACTAAAAATAAAGATATATGTATATATATATTATATACATATATATATACAGTATATGTATATTATATATATATATATTATATCTTATATATATAAGGCGATCATTACTACTATTCCACCCATTAACAGTACGGCAAACTATTGTAATTTTTGTTGGTAAGGGTAAATTATAATTTTTTGTTAAAATCGGTTTTATTCACTATACAAATAATTGCTTTAGTTTTTACATACATTCATTAACATTCAGGAAGCAATGAAAACTAGCAAATGCTCTCTCTCTCTCTCTCTCTCTCTCTCTCTCTCTCTCTCAGCTCTCTCACTCTATACTCTATAGTCTACATATATGCACATATACACACACAAATATATATACATACATACATATATATCTATCTTAGTTTATATCTTTATCTTTATATATCCATTTATATATATCTGCACATACACATATATATATATATATATATATATATATATGTATGTATCTTTATATTTATCTATATCTATCCATCTATATATATATATGTGTGTGTGTGTATATATATATATATATATATATATAGATATATATATATATATATATATATATATATATATATATATATATATATATATATATATATATATATATATATATATATATACATAATATTACATATGTCGCAGTAACCAATCATCTTGATTATAAGTTGAACTAGACTACCTTGGCAATATTTAGTGGTAAAACATTATAACTTAGTCAGCAATCAGTAAAAGCTAAAGTAGTCTATAACCTGTTAAAGCTAAAATAGCTACAATTACAAAATAATTAAGAAGCTATTGGGCAGCTAACATTAAGGCTTCAATAAACTAGTCTGATAAAACAAGCACATTTATGATCGGTATGGGCGCAAATCACTAAGAAGTGCATCAGATTTAATGTAAATTCAGCTACAACTAAAGACAAAAAAAAAAAAAAAAAAAAACCGTACATATAGGGCATAAACTAAAAATTAGCTTCACTGATACATCAAATGAATTGGGTGCCATCGTAAAATCCACTGAAACAGAAACTGCCTGTTGCCTAGTACACATTTTTATATATATTTAAATATAGTGAGTACAGAAACCATATCAATATCTCAGCATATGAGCATTTTTATTCCGGCAACAGGAATAAAGTAAGGAGTAGGCTTTCTAAGACATGTTTTTAAGAGCATGAAGTGTGTGTAGAGGTGAATATATTGAGGGTGAAATATAGGCAGTATGAACAGAGCCAAGAAATGAAGATTCCTGATACTAATTAGACAACGCATTAAGAGCAGCAAAAAGAATTATAATAATAACAAGAGGGAAACATCCAACACAAAACACCTGCTTGAACTCCCATTTAGTAATAATTATAAATATAATATTTTACAATTCCGTAAGAGCTTTATACCTCAGGTAGCATTTAAGAACAAACCATCTATAAAAAAATCATTTATAAAGAAATCTCTCGACAAACTAAATCCGATGAAAGTTGTGTGACAATTTTTGTACTAGTTAAACTAGAAAATTGCTGGGAGAGAGAACAGAACAGCGTAAAAAATGTCAGAGATGTATACAGGAAAACATTGCAGTTTTCATTCATGTTAGGAAACCAATCATGCGATGAATTATACAGATGCTAAATAGCTATTTCTTTCTAAAAGTATATAGGGCAGAAATAAAATTGAATCCAGCATTATGATGAAATCTTTTGTAAGAATATGAATGTAAGCCGAGGAATGTACATACGTTAGCTATTTATTTCAAGAGAAATGTTTACAGTTCATGAATTCCAAAGATGTAGTTGTATGGTCTAAGTAGCAAAGGTCTGTACAGGGAAAAATAATTTTTTTGAATGGTGCTTATTACCCTGTCTCAAATGAGATTTGGGCTCCTCCTCTTGCCAAGTGCTAATATAAATGCTTTTAAATTTTTGGTATGACCATTTGTACTGCTACCCTGCTAAATCTTCTTCTTTTTATTCAGCCTTTATCCATCTCTATATGGGGTCGCTGTTCCGTGCAAGCCTTCTCCATCTTCTTCTATCGTGTGCATCCTATGTTCTTAACCCTTTTTCCCGCATGTCATTTGCTACGTTATCTTTCCATCTAAATCTTGGCCTTCCCCTCCTCCTCCTCCTCCTCCTCCTCCTCCTCCTCCTCCTCCTCCTCCTCCTCCTCCTCTTCCTCCTCCTCCTCCTCCTCCTCCTCCTCCTCCATGTCCAAGACCCTTCTACACGCATGATCCTCCTCTCTCCGCATGACATGACCAAACCACTGCCATCTTCTTTGCTGAATCTTCATTGACACTTCTACCACTTTGACTGTCCCTCTAATACAATCGTTTCTGATCCTATCCTTTCTCGTGACTCCTCACATCCGTCTCAACATCCTCGTCTCTGCCACTTCCAATTTCCTTTCTTGAGCCTTCTTTACTGGCCACGTCTCAGCCCCGTACACCACCGCTGGTCTAACTACGCTTTTATTAAACCTTCCTTTTACTCTTGCACCGATCCTCTTGTCGCACAATATTCCCGATGATCTCCTCCAGTTCATCCAAGCACACTGTATCCTGTGGCTTGTTTCTGAGTCCGTGCCACCATCATCCATCACACAGGACCCAAGGTCTTGAACGTGGTAACCCTACTATATATATATATGTATATATATATATGTGTATATATATATATATATATATATATATATATAATATATATATATATATATATATGATGTTAATAACAAATGCACTCATCCCCGGAATAAATACCGAAAAGGGAATTTATAAATGATAAGCGATCTCTTATAACTTATAAATTCCCCTCGGGAATTTGTAGTTGTAGTTTAATGTTTGTATATATACAGGTATATATATATATATATATGTATATATATATATATATATATATATATATATATATATATATATATATATATATATATATATATATATATATATATATATATATATATATATATATATATATATTTATGTATATATATACTGTATATGTATGTATATATACATACATATATACATACACACACACACTTGGTAGAAATAGCTGAAGGTGAAACATTATAAAGACATTCGTACGTTTGTTACTTCTAGAAAAACGTAGATAGCAAATAAAATCAATGTACAGTATTGCGTTTTTAACCCAAAATTCTTTTGTGAAGCGAAATATACGGGAATAATAAGAAACCATTCCAGTCACTCCTTCAAAACATCCCACAACATTTATATACAATAGACTAAACCTTTATTCCGACACCCCACCCCCACGCATCCGCCCCTGCTACCAACCGTTGTACAGCGGCTGCTTGGCGGGAGTGCGCGCCCGCCCGACCACTGGAAGACGTTAATGCAAAATATGGAGAGTGAAAGGAAAAACGCAAAAGGGGTCTGCGAAGCCGTCGCAGAAAGGATTAGAGACGAAAAGAGAACGGAGCCAAGTCCAATCCCCGAAGTGAGGTGTACGAGAATGGAGAGGGGCCCAGAATGGTAACAAAAAAAGCTAGATCAAAATGGCGGTGGTCCAGTGTCTCACTGATTCAATGTGGGCGTCATGGGGATATAAAGCAAAAGTAAATACGTCAAGGTGAGGAATTAAAGGGGTAAAAACATTCGAATTGAACTTGTTATACGAGTGAAGAAGATATATTTTTTAGACAGAAATATTTGATTTAATATTTTGGTGGTTCACAGGTTTTGAATGTTTTAGTTTATTAACTAAGGAATCTTGAAGTTATTGCTAATCTTTAGTGTCTAATATTTAAAACAAGTTGCCTGAAATGTTGAAGAAAGATGAATTTGTATTGACCAACAAACTGTACTCCTTTATAAGACGAATGCTGATGATTTGGCAGGAATGTCAACGATTATCGCGATTTCATTTATTTCTGGGGTCCACCAAAACAGAATACGACAAAGACTCAAAAGTTTTAGTTTCTTTTGGAACAGTCTTTAATTGGAGAGAATACCTAGTAGAAAGTTATTTATGAAAAGTCTTCAGCTTTAGTGCAACGGGAAGACCGATATCATTTTCCTGTGGGATATTACTCACCAACTCAAGGGCGTGAGTGTGGCCATTAGGAATTGCGATGGAAAGCAGTCCAAACCCGATATCCAACAACCAAGTTACCTTAAAAATCACTGTTCTCACATCTATTAGGAGAGAGAGAGAGAGAGAGAGAGAGAGAGAGAGAGAGAGAGAGAGAGAGAGAGAAAGTAATATTGCTTGCATGCTGAAAAGGAAGTTGCTTTCTCAAGTCACAACAGTTGTTTTCTCTTTTGCATGCATGCCTCCATGATGGGCGAATGCGTGAAACCTTTTGATTGTTCACGTGAACCTTTTCACTCGGGTAGGGAGCAACTTACGATTCCATGCTCGTGGTTTCTGCTTCACATTGTTCTGTGTGTTTTAGTATTGTTGTCATTGGTTTTAAACTCAGGCGGCTTGATATTCCGTCTAGCAGAATTGTTTTTATTCGACTCTTTTCGCTTGCTTTGGAGTCCCTTTGAAAGTTTCATCTTGACGGAGGTATGTGAATGTGGAACACGCATTTTCTAAACCTGTGCTTTTCATCCCATGAAAATACTACAAATGAGAAAGCACATATGGTGAAACTAAGCTAGACTTGTTTGCCGCAATTTTCATGCTCTGTATGGAAAAATTTTCCAAGTGTTTTCGATTAGTCAGTCATAAAGTTTTTATTTAAAGTTCTCGAGGGATGATGCCTTTTACCTTGGCTTTCTTTTCACTAATAGTTACAAACAATCCGGGAATAAGGTGAGAGTTAGCTTTAAGTAACATTTAATATGAATGCCCTTATTAGATTATACATTTTGGTTTTGTAGACGGTGGTGTGTGCGATTATTTTTACCTTTAGACCAGATGGTCTGCCGTGTTTGTGATTAGGCGAAATTAATAGGTTCTTGATTGATAGCTATCTCCAATTTAGAATTCGCCGTTGTTCCGTTCAACTTTCATCGTTATTTAGAGCTTTGTTGTTAGTCTGAACGCTCATAATTTAGACAGCTTCGATTTGATATTCGTTAACAATATTAAGTAATAATCCAGTATAAACGCCGTCGTTTCCTCCCTATGGAAATATCGATTTGACTATTTGCACCAAATATATCTTAATATACTCCACCTCTTGTTATGGAACTCATAATCTTTGGCTCTGATGCTCATCAGAAATATTCTTCGCGACTGAGAGTTCATCAGGCTCGGTGTCCTATAATTTCTTGCCTCACTGGTGTCTACTGTAATATAAATTCTTTACAATCGGACATTTTATCTAATCCGCCTTTCACACATTGCACTCATGAAAGCTACCAGAAAATAAGCTCATTTTCTAACTGCCTTTTTTCTAACGTTTTTTTGTCTCCTGTGGACCTGATTCAACTTTCCTTTAGCATCTACGGACAGGTAGCTTGCTAGAGAACGAGGGCTAACAGCTTGCCAAAAGTCTTCAGGAGCTTGTGAGCTGAGAATGAAAAAAATAAGTAGATAAAAAAATGCCCGAGCGAGCGAAATAGTGAGAAGGAGGTCGGGGTGTTTTTTCTCGTGTGGCGTACGTGCAGTGTCGAACTCCTACAGTAGATGTCCAGGAAGAGAGAGGCAGGGCACAAAAAACCAGCTATAGGGTCTGCTAAAAAAAGCGTCCGATCCCTGGATTATGAAAGGTGCAAAAAAAAAAAAAAAAAAGTAACAAGTAGAATGCGAACAGCTCAAAACGAGGTTATTGATACATTTTCGAAGCAAAAAACAAAGTGATAGTATTCTAGTGCTCTGAAATTAGATTGCTTGTTATACAGAAAAATTCCCAAAATGCAAAGTCCGTCTACGGATGTCTGTGTGTTTTCTCTACGTGTTCGTAGTGAGGCAGGGTACTTTTTACTTTTTTTTTATTTTGAAGAGTATTCCTTACTCATCACCCGTTTCTTTTTAAACTGAGGGGAACTACTTTCTTGTACCACTCTGAAATATGGCTGAGTGTGTTTATATTACGAATGAATTAGTGCTTCTCCATGCAAATATGTTTTAGTACTTTGCATGCTAAAATTTGATTTAGTAGTCTCTGACGGTTATTATAGATATATATATATATATATATATATATATATATATATATATATATCTTCTTCGTTTTTAACGTGCTTTTTCCCATTTTTATATGGGGTAACCATATACATACACACACACACACACACACACATATATATATATATATATATATATATATATATATATATATATATATATATATATATATATATATATATATATATATATATATATACTACACATACAGACAAATATACAAGTCTTGAGGTGTAGAGACAACACGTCTGCCTAACCAGCTGACCTAATGAATGTATTAGAATGTAAGTACTTAGTAGTTAGGTAATATACTTGACGTTGTAGAGGAGTTCTGTACTGTACATACAGTAAATCTTGATTGAGCAGTTCATGAATAAATGTGGCAATGTGGGCCATCTTACTCTACTCCAGTGGCCGCGTCTCCTACGAAAAAAGGCTTGCTTAAATAAATTCCCTTCGGTATTATTTTCGAGGTAGAGCGAACTGGATATCAAACGACATTTGTAGCTTAATGTTCGTAGCTAAAAATAATGCCACGATGATGTGATAAAAATTCAAATATATACCGCATATACACAGTGCATATATATAGTGTGTATATATATATAAATATAAATGTGTATATATATAGATATATATATACACACATATATATATATATATATATATATATATATATATATATATATATATATATATATATATACATATATATATATATATATATATATATATATATATATATATATATATATATATATATATATATTTATATATATATATATAGTATATATATATATATATATATATATATATATATATATATATATATATATATATATATATATATATATATATATACAGTGGGATGGGCTTTAGACAGCATCCTTTTGGTTATCAACTTGGCTTTCAGGGGTTTAGTTAGTAGCCACACAGCCTTCTCCACCTGTTTGTGAATTACAACACTCACTTAACTACCAGGTTTATAAATCACTGCTTAAGACAAACTGAGGCACGATGCACCTTAACGAACTGCGCCCAAGTTCCGTCCGCTTCGTTTGGGTATGGAACGCGGCTCATCCGTCTATACACTGTATATATATATATATATATATATATATATATATATATATATATATATATATATATATATATATATATATATATATATATATGTGTGTGTGTGTGTGTGTGTATATATATATTCGTTCAGAGTTTTGTAGTTTCGTTATGTGGTTTCATAACTTGTGTAATGCGTTTGATTGTTTCATATTTTTGGAATTGACAAATTTTTCACTACCAACAGCCTTTGGGTGGTGCATTTCAACGTTATGTATATGTATATACTGTATAAGTATATATATATATATATATATATATATATATATATATATATATATATATATATATGTACATATATACTTATATATATATATATATATATATATATATATATATATATATATATATATATATATATATATATATATGTAGTCTGAGGCCATACATAGTAAAAAAAATATATACTGAATATTGACTATATATATATATATATATATATATATATATATATATATATATATATATATATATATATATATATATGTATATATCCAACATTCTGTATATGTTGTTTGACTATGTATGGCCTCAGACTACATAGATTAAAAGAGGCAATAGATATATATACATACTGAACATTCAACGGCTTTTCCTAATAAGGTGTTGCTTGAGAGAAATTTCTCTACAGGAAACTCTCAAACGTATCACGTAAGTTATGGATTAACATGATGGAGGCGCCAATACTCTGAACCTTTTCATCACAAATTAATACTTCAACAGTACAGCATCCCTTTTTATCACTTCTGACCCCAGTCATTATATGACCTCTATATATATATATATATATATATATATATATATATATATATATATATATATATATATATATATATATATATACTGTCTAAATGCGTTCTTTGATTACCCAGTGACTTCTTCGTTGGAGGGGTGGGTAGAGCTCTCGGCTAGCACACTGTTGGCCCAGCGTTCGACTCTCCTACCGGCCAATGAAGAATTAGATTGAGATATGGAAGAATGTAAATAATAGATTCATTAACCCTTATTATAGACATATATTGTACAAATATTTGCATGAAGTGCTTTCTACAAAAGAGAGATTGCATGTTATGAAAATATCAAGAGATCACTATTGTGTTGGGTGTGGAAACACTGAAAATATGATGCATGTAATTTACTTTTGTCCTTTAGGGAAAAACTTGTTAGCTTGTTAGCAAGTTTGTAGGATTAATTGTGGTTTCTTTGCTAAAGAAGATAAAGTTTGATTTTGAGACCATTTCTTGAAAAGACAGAAACACTGCAGTAATATTAATAAGTGACCTTATTATTGGACTGTGGCAAGGCTATAAGAAGGGGAAACAATTAAATGGCCCAAACTTGAGGACTGTGATTCAGGAAAGGATGCAGAGATCCAGATTGATTTTAAATTTTCAATTAGGTGATTCCTTTAAACAATATTTCACTGATGAATACATAACAAATTTGTAAATATTTCAAAATTATTGTAAATTACCCTTCACTATAAATGTAAATATTTGTAAACAACCAATGTAATTTTTTGGGGAGGAAAAAAACATTTAAAAGAAAAAATATATCTACATCTTGAAAATTCCATTATGCCTGTGTTCTCCAAAGAAATAAGTTGACTGTGGTGGGGTGCAGCAGGGGTGCGGAAGGGCACGGCGCTTGCGGCCTCAGCATAGAGGAACTGATAAGAACAAGAAGTTTAATACCATCTGAAGCCACTTTCACTCAGAGGAAAAGGCGTGTTTTTGATAAATATTTTTTTTTCATTTGCTTTTTCTCCCATAGAGGCCGTGGCTCTAGTCTAGAATCTGTTACCCTTCTAGTCTCTATCTGGGAGTTTGGAATAAAGGTGCTAAGTCCCATGTTCCTACCCTGTGGAATATTACAGAGTTTAGGTACCTGTTGTGCCAGCTTTTCCTTGTCACAGTCGTACGGACCAAGCGTAACACCCATATTCTGCCTTCTGGGGACCAGTGGTATACTAATGGCATATTGCTTTGTTAAGCTTGAATTACTGCAACGTTTCTGGTGCAGCCAACTACATGCACACTCAAACACAAACACAGACACACCGTCATCAACATCATCATCATCATCACCTCTGCTGCCATACGGTGCAAAGGTTTTCTGTGAAATTCCTCCATTCGTGTGTCTCTTGTGGTTTCACTTCCACAAATTTGCACACACACACACACACACACACACACACACACACACATATATATATATATATATATATATATATATATATATATATATATATATATATATATATATATATATATATATATATTACAATTAATGGAATATTGTAAAATAAAACACAGAGTACCAAGTACTTTCACGTTTTATGTGCCCATCCCAAGAGCATCATGAAGACGTGTATACTGTACATGCAAACTCCTTATACTTGGTCTTTCGTCTTGTAATGTTCAGTGTTTTCTGCACACCACATATACTATATATATATATATATATATATATATATATATATATATATATATATATATATATATATATATATATATATATATATATACATAATACTTATTCATTCGTTTGTGCAATAACTCTGTCAGGATTATGCATGTTCATGTATGCTGTGTAGAACAGGAGAAGAGAGCTCTATAGCCACATATTTCATATAATTTCACAGTTGTTTTTGCTATACCTTGTTTTTAGAAGTTGATTTTGCAAGTTCTATATTAATTTATTGTGAAATGTAGAGACTGAGATTAGGTTTGCGGCGGAGAATCTTTGGAAATCAGGGAAGCGTAATTTAAATATAAACAGACCAACGATGTAAGTGAGAAAACTGAAAAGTAACTATTATGTTTTTCATATCTTTTATTAGTTAAGATGATGATTATTGAAACAACATCGATTTATGACGCTTGCATAAAATTTGGTACTTAAGCTTTAATATAAAAAAAAAACTCGTTACCTTACTGTACATTTCGAGGCTGAGAGAGCATTCTGGAAATTCTAGTGATTGTCAAGACTTTATAAAAAAAAAATGGCACCAACATTCTTAACACAGAACCTGGTAAGAGATTTTAATTGTACGAAAATATCCATATTTTATATCACCTATTTATTATGATATTTTACTGTCTTCCACTCCTATTACATTTATTAATTACTTCTTGTATTCTTTTCGATTTTACAGCTGCGCTGTTTAGGCTAATAAGAAACGCAGTAGCTTGACGTAACGGCTGTTAACGCCTCTTACTCGGCTTCATCATTTGTCATATTATTCTACAGTTATAGCCAGGAAAACACCCAACTCCTAACGCCGTCAATTACTTCGCGAAGACCGGCGATGAATAGAACCATCCGCACGCGAAAAGATGCCTCAGCAGTGACATCCACGGTTGTGCTCAACCGTGGTGACATCCACCGGTTCCCTTTTTTGGAGAAGATATTTTACTCGTGGTCGAAGGCATTTTTCCTATTCCATGTTGAATGGCTGTTGCCACTTTCACGTCTTCCTGCATATCATCGAAAAAAAAAGTACTACAATAAATGAAGTAACGAAGATTATACTTCCCATTCCAATCTTATATCATGACGACGGTGAAATACAGAGACAAAAAAAAAAAAATATGAGCGAAAAGAAGAGTAAGGAAATTATAACCTTAAACATTTAGCTATTAAGTCATACCAGGAAGTCGTGAGTTAGGAAACCTGTTTAACGGTGACACATTCCTTTTTCAGCACGATAGAGGAAAAACTCTGCAATGTTGTTGTGTCATAAAATAACAATTGCAATATCAGGAGCCGTCGTTCTGAAGCTGGAAATAATCGATCATGAGATGTCCCCTTTTTTATACGACAACTTTTACATGCCCAAAGAGGCGACGCTTTCCCTCTTTTCTCAATGTAGATTAACACCGCCTTAATGGTCTTAGAATGACGTGACACTTTGTTCGGTCAGTTTCAAAAGTTTTTGCTGAACAAACAAAAAAAAAAAAATAGTTAAAAATGCTGTTAAACTTACTGACCTGTTACAGAAAATACGCTCTTCATATGTACTTCAATTTGTATAATTAGAACAGCCTTATATGTATGTATATATATATATATATATATATATATATATATATATATATATATATATATATATATATATATATATATATATATATATATGTCTCTCTCTCTCTCTCTCTCTCTCTCTCTCTCTCTCTCTCTCTCTCTCTCTATATATATATATATATATATATATATATATATATATATATATATATATATATATATACACACATACATTCTTGTGTATGTGTGTATGTGTGGAATACTTGATGTTTGCAGATGATTCAGTACCTGCAGAAACTACTAAGTTTGAAAGAGTTTGTCTGAGGAGGATATTGAGAATATAATTATGTAAGCAAGAGCTAAATTATGAAGGTCAATGTAAACCATTAGGATGGCTTAATGAATGGTTTGAGAATGGATGAAGTTGACTGTTATAAGAATTTGGGTGCAAATATAACAAATGACGATAGGGTTAGAGAAAGTCGAGTCACAAAATCCATAAAGTTAGAAGGGTTAGGGATGTGTCAAAATCCTGGGGAGATCCGTAAACCTGCTTATGGAAGCCAAGTTGGAGTGTATGAAGCGTGGTTCCTGAATATGAATCAAAGAAAAAGGGCTGAATCTGTTGTAATGGATTTTCCAGTTGTATATGAAACGTGTGAACAACTGAGGGGTTGTGGAGGTGAGACGTGGAGGTATGTAGGAGTACTAGAAAAGTCAGCAAAGGTGAAGGAATGCATCAGTGTTCAGAAATGGTTTGGTCGTGGAAGATGACAGCTTGGGGTAAATGGTGGATCATTCTTAAGGGTCGGAGAGAAGATGAGAAGGAGAATTAAATACAGTGAATACATGGAGTAAAAGAGGTATTGGAAAGAGGGATACATCAGTGTTCTGAAATGGTTTGGTCTTGGAAGATGACAGTTTGGCGTAAATGGTGGATAATTCTTAAGTGTCAGGAGAGAAGATGAAAAGGAGAATAAATACAGTAAATACATGGAGTAAAAGAGGCATTGGAAAGAGCGAGAGTGTACATAGTTTAGATGTCAATATGTGTAGGTGGCTCAATGTGCCACTGGTGAGCTTCTGCGTAGGTTGGAACATATGCTTATTTCTTTATGCTTTAGTTGCATATTACGTTGGTTCCGTATTATAGATGAGTTTCTGCATATAGGCGTATAAGGCAGCAAATGATGTGAGAGCTTTTAGTGGCTTGGGTTCATATAGACACACACACACACACATATAAATTATATAGATCAGTGATTTAACAGACAGATAGCTAGTCACCTTAGAATTAGGGTAACCGAGTGCAACAGCTCTTCTTGGAAAAAACAGCCCCAATTTCCTAGAAAGCTGCAATCTCGACCCGACTAAGATTGTAATTACTTCACATTGATCGTTTACAAAGCCATTCAGGTGCGTTCCCCAGTGGAAACTTGAGTGAAGACAGAGTTAACGAGACACTGCACATGAAACGTCAAACGTGAAAAATCAAAATAAATGCCAAAACCGTCGGATGACGTATAAGCATCTTATTCTCGAGCTGGACACACCGCCAGCGTATGGTAACTGCTGTCTCCATAAACAAGAACACTACGGTATTTTATGTACTCGTTTAAAATCTGAGACAGGACAATGGTCGAGAATATCCAGAGAGAGAGAGAGAGAGAGAGAGAGAGAGAAGAAAGTATACCTTAGTTTAACCAGACCACTGAGCTGATTAACAGCTCTCCTAGAGAGGGCTGGCCCGAAGGATCAGATTTATTTTACGTGGCTAAGAACCAATTGGTTACCTAGCAACGGGACCTAAAGCTTATTGTGGAATCCGAACCACATTGTAGCGAGAAATGAATTTCTACCACCAGATATACATTCCTCTAATCCTTCATTGGCCGGTCTGAGAATCGAACGCCAGCGGAGTGCTAGCTGAGAACGGTACCCCCTCGTCCAGTGAGGAACTAGCGAGAGAGAGAGAGAGAGAGAGAGAGAGAGAGAGAGACGTCCTTGTCTGTGTGGTTTGGGCAGGACGGCGTCCCCGTTGTCGTGTAGTCATGTGTGGCCTCAGAGTAAACTTCTCGGAATTCGATATTTTAACAAGGCGGGTTTAAGGACACATTGCAACGTGTGCGAACTTTGTAAATACCTATTTTCCGCATAGAGAAGATTACTTGAGAGTGACTTCTGAATGCTTATATATTTGCTGTCCGTGTTTTTGGTCTTGTATTTAATTCTCCTTAAGATGATCGTATAGGCTTCACCATGGCCTATGACATCTAATATAGGACGAATATTATATAACCAAGGACTTCTACATCCTAAATCATTAAGAAGTAATGCAACTACTTTTTATTACCGTATATTGCTGTAAACTGATATGCAATTTTCGTCAATAAAACTATAGAGAACGCTGACCGCGCAAATGTAAAACATTAGCGTCGGTAACTAAATTGCCAATTACCCTCCTGTGTAACAACGTTTGTGTTTCACATTGCAAAAAGAAAGGGGGAAGGGGACTTTCTCTGATCACTGGATTTTTTCTCTACATCTTCTCACTGCAGGACTTGAGGGCACTGATAAGCTGGGGGAAATGAACGTTTGCTAAACGAAATCTTTCATCAATTTGAGCATTCACCTCTGCGCCAGTTTCTTGGCAGTTCCGGATATGAAGGCGCTATGGAAATCGTTATATTTCTCTTCCCGATTTGCGATGAAAATTTATTTTATCACTTCTTGGGAATTACTTTTCAACGATACTGTTGATACTAATTATCGATTAAGTACTTAAATTTTAGGTACAGTCTAAATTAGTGAAAATTGTTTAGCGGCACTAATATGAAGTGCCTGCCAATCCCATAATTTTATATATATATATAATATATATATATATATATATAAATATAAAAGAGAGAGAGAGAGAGATATGTATATATACGTAAGTACAGATATATGTATATCTATATCTATCTATCTATCTATCTATCTATCTATCTATATATATATATATAAATATATATATGCATGTATATATATACGTATGTATAGATCCATGTATATCTATATCTATCTATCTATATAAATATATATAGATACTCGTATATGCGGTTTACAAATGCAAAGCATAAATAAATAAATGTGATTATGTACATAAACTTTAAACACTCAGGAGACGAATTTGATTATACGAGAAGAAACATGAACTACTGCAGGAGGAAGGGCTGTTTCCAAAAAAGGCCCCTCTCCGCAATGTCAGCTGCAACTTTAGATGCATTTTCAGAGGGCTTAGTGTTGAATTCATTCCCACACGAGATATAATAAGAGATCACAGTTCGTGCTTCACCCAGGAGAACAAATTAGCCGGCAGGCCCTTCTTAATAAGTCCCTTAGGGCGTGGTTGCTTTCCTAGTGTCTCAGTTTTAACCCCCATTGCGGAAACACGGCCCTCTGACCGCTTGCTGCATAACTCTCTGCTTAGGTCAACTGAAGCACAGCACTTTACCCCTAATTTCTTTCATGAGTTTAATGCAAGGCCTTTCACTCACTAGGCGAGTATACATACAAAGAAAGCTATAGGTATATATATATATATATATATATATATATATATATATATATATATATATATATATATATATATATATATATATATATATATATATATATATATTATTCTGTGTATATATATACACATACATACATATATGTATATATACATATTCATAAAAAGAAGTATGTAAGTGAATAGTCGAGCTCATATACTAATATGCGAGTCTGAGTAATCTGATGAATACCGACACAATTGAATCCCCGTCCAGTTAGCTAGAAACGGGAGTTTATAATAGTGAGTTGCTAATTACAAGGAAATGCGTGTACAAACTAAAACGAAATATTCCTTATGTCAAAGGTATTTTTTCAAAAGTTTATATATTCTTTTTATTTTGTTAAAATGACATCACCTCTTTTCATCCCCGTAGCATTCTTTCCCGCGCTTATGCACGCCGAATAGCTGCTTCAAGCCATTCCTTAAAAATACCTGGGGGTTAGTAACTGAATTTAAGTATTTCCTCATTCCAACAATTCTTTTTTCATTAGACTCGACCTTGCCTCCATGTCTCCTCCACCTCTTCATAGAGTATAACATTTTTGCTCCTGTTTTTTTATATCCACTTCTTATCCATTCTTCAATTTAATGTCCCTAAGATTTTTTTCCACCGCGTAATAGTTATGTATCTTTTTTTCGATTCTCGTTTTCAACTGTAAATTCTTGACGGCCTTGGCAAGTAAGACGTTAATTCAAATGAACACAGACTCAATCATTTCTGGATATACCTTCAAGTTTGTGAAGAATTTCTGTCTATTTGTTTTTAATGACTTTCGCTATTCACCTATTGAAGTATCTCCTTTATGAAATGCTTTCAGGGTTAAATTCTTCCCTTCCTCTTCAAATGAATATTTGACGCGACGGTTAGTATTAAGGTTTTTTCTAAAGCATTTAATGATTCTTTTTATTTGAGCTTTTTTGTTACGAGAGAAATTCAATTCCCTTAATATTTATTGTTCTTAAATCTTATTTATTTTTTCATTCCTTCATTTATGAGTTTAGAATGTAAATGTTACTTTGGATATCCATCAATTTCCTTCAATCTTGCTGAATATGTCGAGTGTTCAGGAGATAGTAAATAAAAAAACAATTATGCTTTATAATTCTTCCTACCTGCAAGAACTGTTAAAAATAAGGGTACTGAAACAACTAATTATCAGTTCACTAACGCACTGAGTGTTGGCCTCTGTACAAATGTCATTTCGCTAATTAATAATATTTGTTGCGTTATTATTCCAATTTTTAATCTCTCTCTCTCTCTCTCTCTCTCTCTCTCTCTCTCTCTCTCTCTCTCTCTCTCTCTCTCCTTTCACTTATTAGTTTCGACACAGAAATGAGAAGAAAATATCGATTAAGGAATTTTGAAATTCACGAAGCTATCTTCAGAAAAAAAAAGGGGGGGGGGACGTTGGTGATGAAAAAAGGTCGAAAAATTTTAGAAATGAATGTGAATATTTTCTGAGGGTCGAAACGTATTCGCATAACATTAAATGACCAAGTGATGTTATTAACCCAGAGATTTCCCTAAGCTATGATTTGTGTTTTTTTTTTATTATTACTGTTATATGGAATGTTGATATTTAAAGAACTTCGATTATATTCCAATAAAGTTTTACTCCATGTGGGAGCAAAGCAAAAACGGCGGTAGCCGATGAACTGGCCTTTCCAAAATGTGTAGGTAGATAATCTGAATAATTCAAATTAATTAATGGTGATAATGGATGCCAATAATATAGACCTGTTAAGATAAATGCTTTGCGGGTTAATACTGCCAGTTTTATATACACCTACCAGACCGGTTTAAATATTGGTCCCGTGGTGAGTGATTCAGGAAATATTCAAGTTAATTATTGCAAGAAAGCAGTCCTCTTATTCACGAGTGTAGTTGTACTAGCATGTAGTTCTCCAAATATCGTTTAGCCCTCTCCGGTCTTGGGGCTTCTGGGAGATGCCATCCGTATCTCTCGTACTAGGTACCGAGGGCTCCTCACAGAAGCCCACCCCAAAACCGTCCATAGCTTTGTAATAGCTCGATATAGCGTCCCCAAAATTTATCCAATTCATAACCTGTTTTCTCTACTTGAGCTCTACGTAAATTAAAGAAATCCTTTCTCCCCCAAATCAATCCATAATCTACCCCCGAAAATGATATTCAAAACTACGCCAAAAATTCGGCTTCTCTCTGGCGAGACTAGCTCATTTCGCCCGCGTGTTTCCCAGGTGAAAGTCGCCTCTCGCTAGTTGCTGGCTTTGTTTCCATCCCCAAAATTTAATTGAGAAGTAATTGGTGTTCTTCCCTCAGATCCGATATCTCATTTTCTGACTCTGAGAAACAAAGTTTTCGCTGCAATCCATATTTGTAAAAAAAAAAAAAAAAGTCATTCATCGTACAATAAACTGGCTGCGTTCAATCACATGTTGAAATCGAGAACGTCTCTCCGAGCCATAATGATTCCCAGTTAGTAAACTGCTAATGAGTTATTTCTAATTTAACAGAAATATATCCTTTTTCTGAAGGCTCATATATATAGTAACGTCGTTCAATGTAAAACAAAAATGCAGAAAAATACAAAATTACGGAGAGAACCATCAAACAAATTTGAAAATATTCTTCAAGATACGTCAACATCATCACACAAGGGGATTATATTGTGGTCCAGGTAGATTTACAACCGGTGCGCGAATCCATATACCCACCCTGCATACCCAACTGACCATGTTGATAGTAAATATGATATATATATATATATATATATATATATATATATATATATATATATATATATATATATATATATATATATATTATATATATATTATATATATATTATTATATATATATTATATATATATATATATATATATATATATATATATATATAAAATATTTACATTTATATTTTTTGTATATAATGTTTGTGTGGCGTATGTATGTGTGCGCGCATGTCATGTGTTTATGTCCACGTACTCGAAATGCACGTCATAAGTATTCACACTGTATGAACGAGTCTAGATTATGGGAAAATGAGTAGGGTTGTATCAGTCAGAAGGGCGTCAACATCAGCGTTTTGGTCTCTCTAATATTTACTTCTCTGTTCATCGATTTTTTTGAAGGGTCCACGTACTGACTAATATTTATACAAACAGTTGAAACTTGACATGTATAACTGAATATATTTCATTGATAACATCTGTACAATTCACATTATACTTACAAATCACAAGTAAATTGTAAGTTTGTGTTTATTATAAAATTTGTAGGTTAATAAGTATTTACGTAATCGTTCTTATGTAAAAGAAAAGAAGTGAATATGTAATAAGTGTGGCCATTCGGAATTGTCTAATGTCCATCTTCAACACGTAGTAGAGAATTTCATGAGCAATACAAGACGAGACGCTTCTGACCATATCAGGAACAGTGTTTTATTCCCTATATATATTATATATATATATATATATATATATATATATATATATATATATATATATATATATATATATATATATATATATATATATATATATATATATATATATATATATATATATATATATATATATATATATACATATAGTTATGGTGGCCTCCTGCTCACTACAAATTATCAAAATTATTATGATTATTAAGATTCCTATAAATTTTCAGAGCCTTAGACCAGCCACAGGGTATCCCCTTTTACACATCTCGTGTAAAAAAAAACAAAATTAATATACTGTATATACCAGATCCAGGTTGTATGAATACCCTGCTTTATGAAAAAAAACCAGGATTTATTTTTTCCTTAAACAAACTCTCCTTACAGGTAGATTTTCAAAAGAACCAATTATGACTTCAAAAAGGGCTGTTAAACCCACAAAGTCAGGACCCTCAGCAAAACACTGTACACTCAAAGAGGAACAAGAAAAATCCGAACTTTACTAAACTAACAATATGTATTAATGAAATAAAGAAAGCCGTAAAGGATGGTTGGGGCTAGAAACCGCATTCAACTACAAAAACCAGAACACAAGCATTCCCCATTCGCCTACAGAGGGAGAAAGAAAAAAAAACAACAACAAACTCACGATGGCGAAAAAAAAAACAAACATACGACGGTAGAAGGCAAAGATAGGAGAAATAACCCTTAATTCCAATTACAACATTCAAATTCCTTAACCTAACTTACAGCAAAAAGTCACAGAAAAAGTCGTAATTTTGGCTAGGATAAAAAGTCGCAGAAAAAAGTCACAATTTGTGGTGATCGGTAATGAAGTCACAGGGAAAAATTCACAATTTTGGCTGGGAAAGATGTCAGGTAATCAAGCAAAAACAGTCAAGTCAGTCATAATTTAAGAGCCATAACCAATTAAAGCAGTAAAAGAAAATATTTTAAATCAGTTCTTAATTGGCAACACATGACTTACATATTAACATTATTGTATATATATTATGGCATTACTTGTAAGTGAAAATATTTAACCGGATTAACCCATTTTAACATTGTTTTTTTGCCCATATGGGAAGGTCTTACGCTGACTCCGTTATATGTGTGTGTGTGTGTGTGTGTTTGTATTTTGAACATTCTTAAATATATAATAATAATAATAATAATAATAATAATAATAATAATAATAATAATAATAATAATAATAATAATAATAATAATAATAATAATAATCTTATAGCTAAGGAAAGTGGTATATCTTGGGCATTTTCAAACACTTGACAAGTGACTCCCATATATAATCAGGTTTCAGTACGAAGCTAAACCTATTCCAGTAGAAATACTTGACTTTCTCTGCCTCTCGTGTAAACAGCTATCTATTTTTACACTACTGACTAATAGACATTTATACATAGCTAATGGTGTTAAATTCCAAGAAGCATGAAGTACACACGAATCTATTATTCAGCCTAAAGGCAGGGCTATGCGGATCTATCTGTCGTCATTTAGTTTATAAATTTCAGCAACGGACAGCAGTAAGGGTTTTATCTACAGCGAGCAAATTCACCAATATACGTAAAACAAGTCGTTTACAAGATGCGGTGATCTTGTAAGCCTACAATTGCTGTCCATACTCGGCCACCTGGATACGCTAATCTTCTCTGCTGTCTAGGTCAAGTAAGGAACAGTAACTAACTGTAGCTTACTTTTGCTGTGTACATTCATCCCTGAAATAATGGAAATGAACATTCACATGACAATATACTTTACTGATACTTTCAGTACACGAGGCTTTATTCCAGACGTACTTAAAAGGTTTCATCCACAAAAATAAATTTTCTATTTTATCATTGGTTTTGGTGCCTCGCAAGGAATCAGCTTTCCTTTGCAATAATTATGAAGTATATAATTGTTATTTTTGCTTACCTCATGAATGTTACTTATCTAGGATGTAATCCTATGATTTTACTCAATTCTTTGTATTTGTTTTACAAATCAGAACATTTGCAGAAATGTACAAAAAGTTATATCATACTTTAATTTGTTCTGATTTTTACCACAACTTTTTTGCCATAAAATAACTTTTCTGTGACTAATCCTGTGATTTTATTACCGTCCACCATAACTTAATGTGACCTTTTTCGGCCGCAATTCATTTGCGATAATTTGGGCATTAGACAATATATCATTTGGGCGACTATTCATTAAATAGTTGGGGAGACAAAATATCAAAATCCTGCAAATTGGCACCAATCATTTGGGCGAATCAGTAAGGAAATAGAGGCAGAAGTATTTAAGGACGTGTTTGCACGTGGTGATAACTCTAATCTGTTGGCGGATAACTCAGTCAGCTGGTTAATAATTGGCAGTAATATCAGAATTATTCATTACTCCGCTATGGTAGGAAATATCTCAAATAAACCGACGAAAACGGTGCTTTGGTATTTTCTGGCTTTTCGTTTTGTACAGATACTGAAGAACGTTTCGTGGCGATGCACAAACAAAAACCAGACGTAAAGCCAGAATTAGGCGACTAACCTTAGCTATCCGGAGCTTGCGGATCGTAGCCAGGACAAAAGGAAGACCTATTTTTTAAGCTTTTGTCCTGGCGCTCTCAATTCTAAAGCGAACCCAACTTATTTGCAATTTTAAAACTATGTATTACCAATAGATTGGCAAAACAAAGGACCAGAAGCACAACCCCATCCTCACGAAATCCTTTGAGCAATTATAACATCCAAAAACTTTAGAGCCAGGAGACAAGGCCACCAACAAATTAAACAAAGCATTATGCAAAAATCCTGCATTACTATCGCCTCATTTAACCAATACGATAAAAAGCCTGCGTAGTAACCATCGACAGTCACAGTAACTTCAACAATTTATAGACATAAGCAATACCCACTCCCAGGACAAATTACACTATCACTTGAAAATTTGCTGCCTGCTTAACTTTAAACTAATAACCCTAAATAGAAAACTGGACTCAATTCAACCCCGGAAGATCCAAAATATTTTCTTGGCGGTATCTCATGTCAGTGAATTTTCACTTCAAACTATTAACGCTCAAGCCACCTTTACAAGTGTTCTCAGCCGAATGCTATCTCCAAATCGTAAAGAATGATCTTAATTATTCCTGTCATCAGAGGGGTCAAAATACAAGTATCACTTTGCAGAACAGAAGTTTAATTCTGCATAGACTGTTGCAAAGTAAACACCAAAATTCGAGGTCAATATATTAAACTCAATTAAAAACCACTTTGTTACTTGAATTCTCAAATCAATTCAACCCCTGAAAATCCTTAAGAACTATTTTCTTTGCGGTATCTCATGTCGAAGTGAATTTTCACTTTGAACTATTATCGCTTAAGTCACCTTTACTAGTGTTCAGCCGAATGCGATCTCCAGATCGTAAGGAATAATCTAAAACAATTATTCTTGTCATCAGAGGGGTCAAATTACAATATCACTCTGCTGAATATAAGTTTAAATCTGCATAGACTATTGCCAAGTGAACACCAAAATTCGAGGCTAATATACTAGAATCTCCTCTGAATTAAAAACCATTGTTACTTCCTGCATAGACTATTGCCAAGTAACCAAAATTCGAGGCTAATATACTAGAATCTCTTCAGAATTAAAAACCATTATTTCAGTTACTTCATTTCTCATAGCAATTTCCCCATCTTCTGTTAACCAACCAACCAGTAACTACCATTCTCTTTATTTCATATGGCATTCTTTGTCTTTCAGGGAGTATCACAGTCTTCCCCATCACATCGACATTTTGGGATTAAAGAAATGGACAAAGGTTTACAGACGTATATATTGAGCTGGTCTTCATACACGTAAATACTTTTACATATCCAAAGTAGTCAGATTAAAAAACTGACTAGTAGGTTGAATAGTAGGTCGAGCACAGCATCTACCGAGTTCTAGTTGTCTGGGTAACAGAATTTAGAGAGCTAATCCTAACAGGATAGGGACAGCGTCTACAAGTTGAGTTTTAGCTCTCAGGGTAACCAAATTCTGTGAGCTTCGAATCCTCAGAATATTCAGTCATAACAGAATGCTTTGCTTTCCATTAGTATTAGTGATGTTATGGTCTGCTGCAGCTACACCAAGAGCCTGTGCATAAAAAAAGTTTGATTTTAGAATATACTAAGTTTCCATGACAACCTACCCTCTTAAAAAGTGAAAATAGCCTGTTCAATTAGTCCCAGCAGCTATAAGGTTATTATAATTAATATCGTACGAGTAAACTTTCCCATCAACAATCCCATGTGTAAGTATTGTTACTTCAAACTGCCAACAACTTTCACGTCAACAATCCCATATATTACTACCACTGTTCCTTCAAACTCACAAAAAAACAGGATAGAGAGTGCCATCCTTTAAGATATACATTATGTAATAAGGCACCAATCTTACACTGAAACAACCGCATCTAACCTTAGTGCTACATAACTATGAAAGATGCCATGCAATGCAAACACTACTATCTGGCAACTTTCGTCGTTTAGTATCCAGTCTTATGGAACTGAAACTGCACAACCCAAAGGGGCGAAAAATTAAGTTTGGGAATTCAGAATAAAAGTGTTCCCGAAGCAAGCTTCGGCGCTGGAGGAAAGGTGGATGAAGGTATGGGTTAATGAAAATATGCAATGTAATCTGAACTATTTCCTAACATGAAAGCTTAGCTTGAAAAGTAAGAGGGGGCGAGGGGGGAGTGTACTGAGCTCATTGACGGAACGACGTTAACAAAACTGCCCAAATTTGAATTACAATTCCCACTATTAACCAGCCTATTATAATACCTGACAAGTCCACAATAGTGTCAAAAAAATTCTTTAACATCCCAAGACCTAGGCCTCTTAGAAAAGCGTTAAGATCCACCAAGACCTAGGCCTCTTAGAAAATCGTTAAGATCCACCTATTACCTGTCTAGCTCCTATTTACTAGTGGGAATGAAATTCTAAGTTATAAAAGTATGTCAGTTACCCTACCCTATTCTCAGCTGCACTAATACACAAACTTACATCTCATGACCAAACAAGGGCTCAAGTACTGTAATACCCTCTGCTATTAATACTTTCACTGTCAAATGTTTCCCTAGGTCTGACTATAGCGTTTTTTATCCTAACTATTCCCAGCATCCTTAAAAATTTGAGCATTTATTACCTTTATCCTAACCCCTCCATCTATATAAAATTAGCACATTCTTCACCCTATTCTAGCCTCTCCTATATTTCAAGTTCCATATCTAACTTCTCATTAAGAAAAACTATCAACCTTGCAGTTCTGACGTAAGTAAGTTGGTCGGTTTGAAATCCCTGTTGTGCATGGTGACAAAGTCATCATGCTTGCTTTTGAACTTCCTATTGTGCATGGTGACCAAGTCACCATGCACAACATGCAAGTCCACCTTTGCCTGGCAGGCGGCACTGCCACCCCGGCAAAGGTGGACTTGGGAAGTGGGCAAACAAAAACTCAATTCAGACGCAAACTCAATTCAGACGCAAACTCAATTCAGACGCAAACTCAATTCAGACGCAAACTCAATTCAGACGCAAACTCAATTCAGACGCAAACTCAATTCAGACGCAAACTCACTCAATTCAGACGCAAACTCAATTCAGACGCAAACTCACTCAATTCAGACGCAAACTCACTCAATTCAGACGCAAACTCACTCAATTCAGACGCAAACTCACTCAAAACTTTCAGACGCTCAATTCAGACGCAAACTCAATTCAGACGCAAACTCAATTCAGACGCAGCTGAAATAATTACTCAAAAGCTTTAAAAAATATCAATTCAAAAACTTCAAAACTCCAAAATAGAGACTTAAACTTTACAATTGTTTTTCTACAATACTAAAAAAACAAAACTAGCTGAAATTGCAAGACTAAACCATATAAAGTAAAAGTTTCAATAAATTTAAAAAAGTTTAAATCTACTAACTTAAAATACTAGACTTACTCTACAAACTTTCAAAAACAATCTTTTGCAGCTGAAATTACTCAAAAGCTTTAAAAATTGTCAGTGTTCAAAAACTTGAAAATTCCAAAAGAAACTAATTTTAAAAACAAACTTTAATTCTAAAAAACAAAACTAGCTGAAAATACAAGATCAAACCACATAAGGCAAGATAATTTTAAAACACTAAACTTAAAATACTAGATTTACTCAAACTTTCAAAAATAACCTTACACATTAAACTTACACATTAAACAAACTTTTGATGCTAAAATAACTTATGCTAAAATATAAGTAACCTAATAGAAAAAAAGTAAATTCTTTAAAACAGTTCTGAAGCTGAAACAAATCTTAAAATTTCTTGAAATATTCAAAGCTGGAAAAGTAAAATTTTAATCTTCGCAATTTAAAAAAAAAAAAAAAAATTCTCAAAACTACGGTTTTGAATCTAAGTTAAACGTATATCTTAGTTTTATCAGACCACTGAGCTGATTAACAGCTCTCCTAGGGCTGGCCAAATGCATTAAAACAAAGCCTAAACTTAAAATGAAAACTAAAGTTTTGATTCTGAAAAACTAAGCTAAAAATGTTTGGGGGTTGCTCAAGTCACTCGACTAAAAAAAACAATACTTACTCACCCATTAATCCTGTTTGGTCATCAGGTATCGGTACACCTAAGAATTCAGTAACTCGTTGTGGCACGCTTATTTAACGACACACCCTGACCTGAAATAAAATATATACATTAAAGCCCAAAATGTTCTAGCAAGTGTTAAGAACCAAAGGCTGACTATTTGTTACAATCAGCTGGGCCATCTGATAAGTTAAAATGCTAAGACAAGGAGCAGCAACCAAGGCTTTATAAATACTGATAAGCGTTGTTACTAGTGTATTCCCACTTAAGCCTACAATAATAAAGTTTAAATTAACTTAATAAATCCCATATTAGGAAGTTATGTAGTCGAGTTAAGGACTACTAGTCCTTAAAAAAATTTAAACCCTATAGCATCGTAAGACTTGCTCTACTGCAGTATAAAGTCAGTGAAAATACCCGTAGCACTGCACAAGATTGCTAGTATAAAACCAAAGTGAATAGTATTACCACTCAAAGCAATTTAGTTCAGCTTAATTGGCTTCGAAACGAAGTCGATTAAATACTATGTTGAGAGGCAACCTACAACAATACCTAACAAACATTTTGAACAGTTACTGTAGGAATTTACAGCCTAAACTAAGCCTTAAATACCATATTGAAAGGCAATCTACAACAATACCTAACATAATAAACATTTTGAAATTATTGTAGGAATTTACAACAAAAAAATCGAAAATACTAATATTTTAAAATACAAAACCCGCACACTGAAAACTTTCATACATCTATCATACTCACGGAAAACTTTCATACAACATCTGTATGTCATAGCTCGAGTAGAACAATCTCAATATTTGAGAAATATAAAACGCAACACTAGCAACAGTATCCACTCGCCCACCCAACAAACATTGAAGCACGCCTTCACGCCTAAAATCTTGTACAGTCTATTCACAATAGATATCTAAGAAACTGCTCAAGCTTCTCTAGGCCTCAAATGAATATTGTAAACGATAGACATAAGAGGCAAATAGGCGATTTAAACCCAAAACAAATTTTAAGTCAGGCTAGAGAGAATTTGTACACTACGCACCAAGACTATACAACAAAATACCGCCTGAAGTGGAGATCATAAAAAAAAGCAAGTTTAAAATAGAACTACTCCTATTCTGCGGGAGCTACGATACTGACGAGAAAACACCGAAACAATTATAAAATATAAAATGCGCCTTACTTTGAAAACTCACAAGGGCCCATCAGAAAAGGAATCACCCCTGTGGAGGACTGTACATAAAACCACAGGAAAACCAACGAACCTTCAGTACAGAACGGCCGAGATCCTAAACGCAAATGAACGATCAAGTCGAGTCAGTATCAACGAAACCTGTCTTACCAAGCTGGAGACTCAACAACACTGAAACAAGCTGTTCTTGTGGATAACAGCCAACGACCGCTGCAACTGCCTGTTTGTGGGACGTCACTTGGTCGCCCTTTCGCCACCGAAGAAGTTTAACAAACTCTCCCCTTAAGGCGATGATCAGAAAATCGACAGAAATTATTATTATTATTATTATTATTATTATTATTATTATTATTATTATTACTCTGGAGATTTGCCATTTACTCTTCCTTTTTAGCAAGCTACCTGAATTATGTATCGGTGTTTGGTCTTTATCTGGAATTATTATTATTATTATTATTATTATTATTATTATTATTATTATTATTATTATTATTATTGCTGTTGTTTTCAGCAGTGCTTGGGCATAAGAGTTCATGAATATTACTTTTTACTAGCGTACTTAATTTAGTATACTGTATTGTGTTCATTTTATCGTTCATCGTATATGGCCCGGAGCTGAAACAGAGGATATTATCATCATTATATTATTAGTTAATGTAACATAGCGTCACAATGACACGGCCATAGCCAAAATAGTATAGAACACTTTTGTTTAGGTGATTCAACTGTGAGCTTATCAACTCGCACCGATGAATGCAAGGTGATTTTTATAATTAAATTTATTATTACTAATAATAAAGGTGCGTAGGTTCGTAATCTGCTACGGTAAAAGGCCACCTTCAGCGATTTGCCATATGGATTCAAGGCTTGCGTGATGAATATATCCCAAAATTTTGGGGAAATTGAGAAGGTAGGAGGACAAAGTGGCATTAAATAAATCATTTATATCTGTCGTAAGTGATATGATTAGCGGCTAATTCGAAGTGGTCAATGAATTTACTGAAACCAGATCATATTGTTCGATCATCGCCTGATATTCGAATCCTGTTTCGATAGTATTAGGTGGAGCTATGAAAACTATTATCATCAGGATTATATATATATATATATATATATATATATATATATACAGTATATATATATGTATGTGTGTGGTAGGTGGAACTCTGAAAAATATGATCATGTGGATTATATATATATATATATATATATATATATATATATATATATATATATATATATATATATATATATATATATATATATATATATATATATATATATATATATATATAGATAGATGGATAGATATTAAGCCACCAATATACTTTAATATCCAGTTCACTACGCCTCCGGAATAACTTACATCCAAGAGGAATTATGATTAATAAATGTTTCGTCACCAGTTCTCAAGAGAGGTTTAAGTGACATCGACTCTGCTGTACATACCTGTCGAACTCAGGTTTTGTACTTAGAATCGATATCAACCCATCTTCACCATGATAGCTAATTGGTAAAATTGTAACGCGTGGCTAATTACGAATGTGTCGAATTTGTCTTATACACCGAGGGTTTTTCTTACATTCACAAACATTATGCCACAAATATCATAAAATATCCAGTTCACTATATTAGGTGGAGCTCTTAAAAATATCTTATATATATATATATATATATATATATATATATATATATATATATATATATATATATATATATATATATATATATATATATATATATATATATATATATATATATATATATATATATATATATATATATATATATATATATATGCTCACACAAATACTTAGCCACAAGTATTGTTTATTGTCTAATTCACTATACCTGACGAATAGCTTACAACCAGAAGAATTATAACTGATAGGTGATTCGTTACCAGGTGGTATTCGAAACGTTGCTTTATTTAGAAACAATGTTGTACCAAATGTGACTTTTGACCACTGACCCATCAAGAAAAGTGTAAGTTGATATCAACTCCGCTGTTCTCTTTTATTTTGATAATTTAATCTTTATAGACATGTTCTTAATGCCTATACGTTCTTAATGCCTATACGTGGGGGAGTTTTATTTTGCTGGTATACCCCGTATTTTGTTATGCCCATTGGTTTGAAGAGAGATCTGTCTTACTGGCTTAGTTGATGGTTGATAACTGCTCAAGTTGGAAAAAAACAAAGCCTTTGCTTGTCTCCAGAGCCTGCACATAAATTCTTATGTTAAGTGAAACGAATTTTAGTTGTGATGGTTCATAGTAATTTTCATTTTTATTTTATCCAGTTTCATTACTTTCTCGCTTTTTCCATTACACACACACACACACACACACACACACACACACACACACACATATATATATATATATATATATATATATATATATATATATATATATATATATATATATATATATATATATATATATATATGAGTGAAAAAATGTATCGTTGAGTCCCAAATCTACAGTTGGGTTTGTTTAAAAGAGAAACTCATTGATATATTTTTTAAATTTCACTTATTCCACGTGGGACGATGACGAATCCAGCCGTCAGTGCTGCCAACCCCGGCTATTAACTTAAACACCAGTAATTGGCCTGATGGTCGCCTCTGTTAATTGCCTTGTCATTCATAAAATATTAATTTATTTCGACCGAAATATTTACCATGACTATAAGTAAGGAATGTTCTATCTACTTACGTATAATTGATTACATTTGATTAACCAGAAAA
>NC_089799.1:36604613-36609613 GCF_040412425.1 Macrobrachium rosenbergii | reverse complement strand
TTTTACGATACAGTAATTTGACAACGGATTCTGGGTACAAAATATCTTCTCATTACAATAATTTGACAATTTGGGATATAAAACATCTTTCCTCTCGTTACAATTATTCGGCAACAGAAGCGGGGTATAAAATATCTTTCTCTTCTATCCAGTAATCCGAGAAGAAATTAGAGGTAAAAAATATATACTTTTTGGAAGAATAATTCGACCAGAAATTGAAGATATAAGCTTTTTTCTTCTCATTAAAATAACATAGGAAAAGATTGTAGGTTTACAGCACCTATCCCCATCACAATAATTCTAAAACAGATTGAAGTTAAAAAAAATAACTTCCGTGTCGTTACAATAATTTGACATATTGGAGGCATACAGTATTTTTCATCTCTACAAATTGGAAGTATAAAATATGTCTCTTCTCGTTACAATGATTCGACAACAGATTGGAGGTATTCAGTATTTTTCTTCTCTTACAATTCGTTAATGAATTGAAGCTATAGGATACCTTTCTCATCGTTACAAAAATTCGACAACAAAAATCAAATGACATGTACAGGAGGTTTATCCTTCGTGTTCCGGAGGGTTTGTCCTTATCCTTTCTACAACATTTCTCAGAGAAATGCGAGACTTATTCTTCTTGTTACAGTAATTTAAAGTTAGATGGAAATCTTATCATATTCCTTGCTTTGTTTTGCATCGTACTCTATTGTTCCTCGTTGAGTTGCATAATTCCGCCAGTGA
Organism: Macrobrachium rosenbergii; assembly: GCF_040412425.1. NCBI lineage: Eukaryota > Metazoa > Arthropoda > Malacostraca > Decapoda > Palaemonidae > Macrobrachium > Macrobrachium rosenbergii. The sequence continues at coordinate 36,608,875 of NC_089799.1, read as the reverse complement.
TGTTGTCTTCTTTATTTTTATGTATATAAGGCAATATTACGTCATCCTTAAGGTTTTCTAAGGTGGACTACGCCCTGTCAGTGGCAACAGCTTCTATGCCACCCTGATGTATTCTGCAGAAACTACTACTACTACTTACTTATTATTATTATTATTATTATTATTATTATTATTATTATTATTATTATTATTATTATTATTATTATTATTATTATTATCGAGAGTTGTCGTTCACTTTCCTCATTAGCAAGCTATTCCTGAAGTTAAGCACACCTTAGTTTAACCAGACCACTGAGCTGATCCTGAATTCTGTTGCTATCTGTGGTCTCCAGTTGAATATAATCGAATGTTATTATTATTATTATTATTATTATTATTATTATTATTATTATTATTATTATTATTATTATTATTATCATCATCATTCTTTATTGCTATAAGCAATTGTTTGGGTGTAACCGTTTATTATTGCAATAACCTTTTATCTCAGGCAGCTAAATTTTGTGTGTTGCATTGCATCTGCCCTGTCCATCTCTGCGTATGGCCCTGAGCTAATATATAAGGAGATTATTATTATTATTATTATTATTATTATTATTATTATTAGTAGTAGTAGTAGTAGTAGTAGTAGTAGTAGTAGTAGTATAATTAGTTTCAAAGTCAATTCATGCCATCACACGTTATTTCCACGATACAGTGTATCTCATCTCTGAATTTTCCGGGGTGGATTTAATTTTTATCTTTATAATTATCAAAAGAAAATAAAATTATGAAAGATATGTTCCTCTTCCAAATACAAACAACTATTTTCCTCTATCCATTTCCAAAATAGATGGTAGTTTTATCATTCATTTTATTATTTCTAGGGAACTTGATTCTTGTTGTTATTTCCTGGATGGACCTAAGTTCGAGCTTTCACGTTTCAATTTGTAAGATAATCAGTAACTCTGTTATTTTGATTCTGAAGATGAAAGATAATTATCTTTGTTTCCATTTCCAAGAGAGGTTGGGGCTTCATTCTTATTATTTATTAGGTAGCCGAGAACTCGGCCAACCCTCTCCTTTGAATGAAGATAAGTTTTTGTCATCCCTGGTATTCATATTTTCAAGATAGCCGAGAGCTTTGTCGCCATCCTTGTTTCTGAGGCTTGTGGAACCTCTATGCCTCTTGTTGTTTCCAAGATTTATGGAAGAGTTATGCTTATTATATCCTTAGCCACCTCCCTCCGCCTTCACGTCAGTACAGAACTTCAAAATTTTATTATACTTTGGTAGTTCTTCGTTGGGCGAGTCGGTAGAGTTGTCGGCTAGCACTCGCTAGGCCCGAGTTCGAGTCTCCGGCCGGCTAATGAGGAATTTATTTCTGGTGATAGAAATTCATTTCTCGCTATAATGTGGTTCGGATTCCACAATAAGCTGTAGATCCCGTTGCTAGGTAACCAATTGGTTCTTAGCCACGTAAAATAAGTCTAATCCTTCGGGCCAGCCCTAAGAGAGCTGTTAATCAGCTCAGTGGTCTGGTAAAACTAAGGTATACTTAACTTATCATACTTTGGTGACAGCTGTCTAAGGGACCCTTGCGCCTTTCGAATTTTGAGATTTCTTTCTGCCTTATAAACTCTTGGCATTAAGTTCAGTTTTGCTCCCATATTAAAAAAAAAAAAAAGCATCCTCGTCTCCTGTAAACATAAGTGAAATTATTTCACATCTTATGCAAAGTAAATTTTGCAACATAACTACATCAGGCGGTTACCACGAATCTTCTCTTTATGGGGTTGGCACATGCAACTTGCCTGCCTCTCACTGTGTCTAAACATGTCCATTTGCTCTCTGCATAATATCAAAAGCTTCGATTAATTTCCCTCTATCGATTTCAAGGCTTTTGAGTTGTCTGGAGTAACTTTTAATAAATCTTGCTTTTTCCCATAAGATGACTCTGCTACGATTCAACGTGAGAACAAAGGTTAATGTGAGCTCAGGCTTAAATTAAACCCAGTGTACGTGCGTGCATGTTTGTATTTCTTTTGCAAGTATAATTACGAAATGATATAGTTTCCATATTCACTCTGAAGGCAATATGAATAATATATTCTACGGGTTATGAGAATGGAAGGGTCCTTCAGTTGTATAATTACGAACTTCAGCAAGTATAATTACGAACTGATATGGTTTGCATATTCACTCTGAAGGCAATATGAATAATATATTCTACGGGTTATGAGAATGGAAGGGTCCTTCAGTTGTATAATTACGAACTTCAGCAAGTATAATTACGAGCTGATATGGTTTGCATATTCACTCTGAAGGCAATATGAATAATATATTCTACGGGTTATGAGAATTGAAGGGTCCTCCAGTTGTGAAATGGCGATGACGAAAACTGTATCCATAATTTATTTTCACTCGGCATGTATCGCTGTGCAAGGTAAGAGTCTCAAGAAACGTTCAGGGATTCAGAGAGAGGCACAAGCAAGAAACTGCTGGTGAGGGATGAACTTGCTCTCACCTTCTGACCTTTGCAAAATACCAAGAAAATCGAACCTCACGTTATATTAGTGAAGTAATTGTTAATTTGTGTGACTAAGATCTGTGATCTAGAACTACAGTAATGGGGCTTGGCAGACATGACGGAAAAGTTATGAGGGATTATTTTTTATCCTCAACGATTGTGGCACCACTTTCATAAATATTATTTTTACAAGCCTAGGTCTTGGCTAACTTACATTCTCACATCCAAGATCAAGGATCAAGTACAAAATAGTGAAAAATCTCTTGGACGTTAATGTCATAAAAGCTTAAGTTTCACTGGGGCGAAATCACATTTATCAAAAAAAGAAGAAGAAGAAAAAAAAAGACCAACGACCATTTCTCCTTCCTACTCTTTATGACCATTTCATGGCCATTCTTTCAGTCGCTTTTTCATGACAATTATTCCGTTGGTCGGGACGCCATAGTAGGCAAGAAACAATGCGTTTTTATCTATTTTTTTTTACACTTTTTATCCTGTTTTTTGTTCGGGTTCGTTACTTGTTATCTTTGTATATATTTTTTATGTGTGTGCGTGTGAGCATTTCCTTATTAGTTATATTTTCTACCTTTAGCGTGGCTCTAGTTTTGTCGCGTCTCTCACGGTCTTCATTTCATAAACAAAGCTCCTAAGAATATTATGGCTGTGTTAATTTCTCATCTGTTGGTTCTCCTCATTCAAAACTTTCGCGCTCATGAACCCCATCCCCAAGTACTGAGCCCTGTTTGTAAAAAGTCGTATGTCACACAAAACTTTTTTTTTTATCACTTAGTCTGTCAACCAGCAGCTTTTAAAAAGTCCCATATTGTTTGCAGGGAACATGGCGTCCCGACCAAAATGAAGTCGTTCTCCTGGTATTTACCATTCAGCAAAGTTGACCTTTCCTAATTGTTTGCGATTTCGCTCTCTAAATTTCACTCTCGATTTCCTCCCCGAGAAATGAGCCCCGATAACGAATGCCTTCTGCGTCGTGATCGTAAGGATGTTGTTTTCACGCTGAGTTCCGACGCTAAAGACTGCGTTGGAATCGAAGCTTTCCTGTTTAGTTTTCTGTAAAGGAAAACTATTGAGATGGCTATTTGTCTGTCCGTCCGTACTTTTTCTGCCCGCCCTCAGATCTTACAAACTACTCAGGCTAGAGGACTGCAAATTGTCCGCCCTCAGATCTTAAAAACTACTGAGGCTAGAGGACTGCAAATTGTCCGCCCTCAGATCTTAAAAACTACTGAGGCTAGAGGACTGCAAATTGTCCGCCCTCAGATCTTAAAAACTACTGAGGCTAGAGGACTGCAAATTGTCCGCCCTCAGATCTTAAAAACTACTGAGGCTAGAGGACTGCGAATTGTCCGCCCTCAGATCTTAAAAAACTACTGAGGCTAGAGGACTGCGATATTGTCCGCCCTCAGATCTTAAAAACTACTGAGGCTAGAGGACTGCAAATTGTCACGCCCTCAGATCTTAAAAACTCTGAGGCTAGAGGACTTTGTCCGCCCTCAGATCTTAAAAACTACTGAGGCTAGAGGACTGCAAATTGTCCGCCCTCAGATCTTAAAAACTACTGAGGCTGAGGACTGCAAATTGTCCGCCCTCAGATCTTAAAAACTACTGAGGCTAGAGGACTGCAATCAGATCTTAAAAACTACTGAGGCTAGAGGACTGCAGAATTGTCCGCCCTCAGATCTTAAAAACTACTGAGGCTAGAGGACTGCAAATTGTCCGCCCTCAGATCTTAAAA
>NC_089799.1:36584613-36599613 GCF_040412425.1 Macrobrachium rosenbergii | reverse complement strand
GTGAGAGTAAAGAAAAGAATCAGAAAAATCTCCACGAAACCTGTAAAACATAAACCAGCGTGGAGAAAACGTGTATGGGATACAAGCAAGAGAGAGTACGCGATAAAAAAAAAAGAGAGAATGCTTTTTAGCTTTTTTTTTTTGTCCCAAGAGCTACGGTGGGAGGGAAAGGAGACAAGCAGGTTTAAAAAACTGAGGTCCGGCAAGACAGACTCCGAAAGAAACTTATGCGATGGAAAAAAAGTGAACCGACGATAGCGCATAATGGCTTGGCTTTCTCCGGTCACTTCGGCGTGGATTATTGGGAGCCAGTATTCATGCTATGCGCAGGCGGTATGAAACCAATACCCTTGCAGATGGAGCATAGAGATTAGTCAAAAAAAAAAAGAAAAAAAAAAGAAAACGTAACGGCTGGCATTTTCCATTTTTTCTTTATGATGATGCACAAGAACGCATGCACACACGCACATTCTATATATATATATATATATATATATATATATATATATATATATATATATATATATATATATATATATATATATATATATATATATATATATATATATATAAATATATATATATATGTATAAAACTTTTATCACATCACCGTGAATCATATATGTACAAGCATTTAAGCTACAAACGTCCTTTAATATCCAATTCGCTCTACCTCGGAAATAATATATTTTCATATATGTTACCGAAGGGGAATTTTTAGTTGATAATAAGTTCGTCGTCCCGTGGGCTCGAACCAACGAAAGACAAGAACTCAGGACTACAGTGACGATATATATATATATATATATATATATATATATATATATATATATATATATATATATATATATATATATATATATATATATATATATATATATATATATATATATATATACACATACACACATATATATATTTATATAAGTTTTTGGGCAGAGTTTTTCTCATTCACAATTTTTTTTCTCAATTTTTTTAGTTGTCGGCGACAGAAACCGTACCCCGACTGTGCGTCCTAATCCAGAATTTTGAAGAAAGACTGACAATAAAAGTGAGAAAATATAAAAAGTCAGTATCAAAGAAGTCAATGCCACAAAGGCGGTCGCCTGAAAAAAGAAAAAAAAGAGAGAAAGAAAGAGAAAAAAAAATATATATACAAACACACACATGTATAGATAGATAGATAGATAGATAGATAAATACAAGAATACAAGAAAGTCCCTTGATATTACGAATTGTCTAGAAGAATATTCTTATTTTTGTAGCGAAAGCTTACTGTTTAAATATGCATTTTTCTAAGCAATTTATGTTATTGTAAATTTCTTTCTATATACCTGGGTCCGACACTGTACTGCTGTTTTATAGTATATATATATATATATATATATATATATATATATATATATATATATATATATATATATATATATATATATATATACATAAATGCGTTTGTGTATATATATACATATATAAAGACACAAATATCGATTAATAACTAATAACTTATACATTGGGCATAAATTACACCCAGGATTCGAACCTGGAACTTTGGCTTATATACAATGAAAAACGACTGACTTGACCATTCGGCTATGAAAGATATAAGCTGGTATCGACTCCGACATACATGATCCTGTCGAATTCCGTTTCTGAACTTTGATATGGATCCATCTCCACCACAATGAGTGGCTGATAAGCCTGTAACTGTTGGCTAATTATAAAGTTTTTTCACACAAACTCGTGGCATTTTCTTTATCACGAATATTAAACTACAAATATCACTTAATGTCAAATTCAGTATACCAAGGGAGTAACTTACATCAAGTGGAGTTATAACTGATAAATGTACCTGCCCTGCCAGGAAACTCAGTGCACCTCACGCGGTGCACTGTAGGCATTAGTTAAGGTTCTTTGCAGCGTCCCTTCGGCGCCTAGCTGCACCCCCATTCATTCCTTTTATTGTACCTCCTTTCATATTCTCTTTCTTCCCTCTTGCTATCCACCCTCTCCTAACAATTGTTTCATGGTGCAACTGCGAGGCTTTCCTCCTGTTACACATTTCAAACTTTTTCTCCTCTGAACTTCTCTTTCGGCGCTGATTGACCTCCTGGGTCCCAGTGCTTGGGCCTTTGACCTAAATTCTATATTCTCTGCCAAGAGTCGATGATTCCTTCTCATTCATAGTTGCCCAATAGAATTCTGACCTCATTGTTTTTGGATACCCCAAGATGAGTTTTTGGGAAACAAGTTTTACACCATCTTCTATGAACAGAAATCTATGAATCACCTGGCTATTGTTTTTTAACGGCCAACAAATTTTGCAGAATGCTTTGCTCATCTCTGTTGGCACAAAGGAGCACAGAACTTCCTTAACTTTGTAAATATTTATTTATTTATTTGCACTTAAGATGAAGTTGAATTTGAAGTTTAGTTGCTGAAATTCGCAGAATTCTCTGACTGCTCATAGACAAGTCTCCGGGGTCCATGGGTGCGCTAAGAGTCATTGTCTGAAACAGCGCATCGTACAAAGCGGAGAAAAAAAAATATCCTGTCACCTGCCATTTATGTAAACTGTCATACGTAGTGATATGTATTTTTGACACAAAATCTGGACATTGTTAATACAATCTTTCATTTTTTCTTTGTCAGGACTTGGGAAGGCAACAGATCTGATTGGATGCAACGATTATACAACACTAAGACTTGTGACTAGAGAGTACATGCTTTAGCTTAAAATGATACAAAATTACTATGAAATAAACACTTTCCTGTACAAATAAGAAATATAAATGGTAGCTTACTCTCAAAAGTCTGCACTTTTCGCTGTAGACTCAACAGCGCCTCCTTTGGATAAGACAACACTTTTGGTTGATGTGTTTGACAGTACGGAGAACACTGAAGTAGTCATTAGCTAATTTGTTTTAACATTTGGTCTCCTTGGATTAAATAGCTTTTATTTGAACTTGATGCTTATGAAGCTGCAGGCCCATATGGCATTGCCTATTATTCTTTTGGAGTTAGTCGGCAGGGCTTCTTCTTGCACATATTTATGAATTGTTAATGTTACTGGTTTAGCTCAACATGAGAGTTGCGATAACTCCCTAATATCTGTAACTCCAATATATAATATTTACAACTGTCACCAAGTCGGAAGGACAATGCAGAAAGCAATCATCTGTTCCCTAGTTTGCAGCGTCCTACAGAAATTTCTAGATTCTGATTGTAAGTTCACATGATTGGTCTTAACTGTAGGGTCTGTAAGACTACAGTCCCTAGTGTTCCCCGGAGTAATGTTCTTGGACATTTACTTTTTTATGTTGACACAAAATATGGAGCCTGGCTTCGAAAACAAGCTGGTACTTATGCAGATGATTCCATTTACATCGAGCTCATCTACTGCATATAAAGCTGTGGTTGCTGCAGTTCTTAATAGAGATTTAGCTTAAATTAGCTCATGGTGCAAGTATGAGGGGATGAATAAAACCCCAACAAAACTAAGGACGAATCTTAGCAGGCCAGTGACATTGAGTCTCCAATCCCCACACTCCCCACTTGGTCTTTTCATTGGCTGTTTGTCATTCTTTAGTGTATATTTACCTTTGAGGTAAATATCAACTCTTCATCAACTATATGACAAACTGACATACTGGGAGGTTCTTCAAGATATTTTGAGATCTCTCTACCCTGAGGAAATTCTTTTATTCATTTATTCTATGACTTTTTTAAAATGCTGTTCCCTAGTTTTGACTTTAATAGGTAATTCTCATTTTTTTTTTTAGAAAAACTTGCGTTATCTATCCCAGACCTATGTAGTAATCTCTTGCACCATCGTCCAGTTGGTTTATAATGAATGTTGTATAAAATCTCTAATAATAATAATGATCACCCTTTGCGTTCAAATCTTCCCAGACTACCATCACCATGTACCAACCATGCAGCTTGTCCTATCAGTCATACTTTTCATTGATATTTTTATTCCTATCATGACCAAATTACATATTTTTCTTACTAATTACGTTGTTGAATCGTGGGAACTTCAGAGTTTAAACTCGGCGCAAATTCCCTTTTGCTGGCCAGCGATGAAACATGGCAATGGCTACAGAGGGGAGAACTCAAGAAGGAAGCAGAAGGAATGCTAACAGCGGCACAAGATCAGGCCCTAAGAACCAGATATGTCCAAAGAACAATAGATGGAAACAACATCTCACCCATATGCAGGAAGTGCTATAAGAAAGACGAGACCATAAACCACATAGTAAGCGAATGTCCGGCGCTTGCACAGGACCAGTACAAAAGGAGGCATGATTCGGTAGCAAAAGCCCTCCACTGGAGCCTGTGCAAGAAACACCAGCTAGCTTGCAGTAGTAAGTGGTAAGAATGCCAACCTGAGGGAGTGATAGAAAACGATCAGGCAAAGATCCTCTGGGACTATGGTATCAGAACAGATAGGGCGATACGTACCAATAGACCAGACCTGACGCTGATTGACAAAATCAAGAAGAAAGTATCACTCATTGATGTCGCAGTACCAAGGGACACCAGAGTAGATGAGAAAGAAAGAGAAAAAATTGATAAGTATCAAGACCTGAAAATCGAAGTAAGAAGGATATGGGATATGCCAGTAGAAGTTGTACCCATAATCATAGGAACACTAGGTACGATCCCAAGATCCTGAAAAGGAATCTGGAAAAACTAGATGCCGAAGTAGCTCCAGGACTCATGTAGAAAAGTGTGCTACTAAAAACAGCTCACATAGTGAGAAAAGTGATGGACTCCTAAGGAGGCAGGATGCAACCCGGAACCCCACACTATAAAAACCACCCAGTCGAATAGGATGACACTGATAGACCAAAGAAAAAAAGAAATAATAATAATAAAAATAATAGTAGGCAGGTATCAATATTTCAGCAAAACTGGGTAATCTCATTTAAAGTCCAAGATAGATCAGTAACAAATTCAGTAATGAACCAGTCTGTTACCTGGAAAACATATTCATTACCTTAACATCCTGTGTTTTATAATTATATTTTTTCTGATCAGATGACCATGGTTGCCTTAGTACTAGTGTACATGGATCCAGTAATCTCTTTTTCCACCCCCTCTCTCTCTCTCTCTCTCTCTCTCTCTCTCTCTCTCTCTCTCTCTCTCTCTCTCTCTCTCTCTCTCTCTCTCTCTCTCTCTCGTAGTAAATGACTTAGGAGAAAATTTGGTACTGGCATATGAATTAAGCGCGTTAAAAAAGAAGAAGAAGAAGAAGAAGATATGAATTCCCAAAGAGTAAAGAAAATACACGTGCTTTCATTTCAGATATCTTAAGCTTTAATCGCGCAATGATAAATCACTTGACTGAGAAAAGAAAAACTTCCCGAAAATGATTTGATGTTTGTTTTGCACGATTGCTGCACAGACCGAAAGATCATCTGTCGAACAGTAAATGCCAAGCAAGGTCATGACATATTTATTGCAGCCTTCTGGTACTGAACGCTTTGTGACACTAGATATAGTCGATAAACTTCTCTAATAAAAGCAGTTTCATTGTCATACACACAGACATATGTATGTGAAAATATAATATATATATACACGCACACACACACACACACACACACACACACATATATATATATATATATATATATATATATATATATATATATATATATATATATATATATATATATATATATATTACTTTTGCCATTGCACAATTGTCATTTCATTATTGGCTTTGGTTACTTGGCGAACGAGGAATGCAAGTAATGAAGACAAAACACTGGTTCATAACAATCAATTATCATATTCATAAAAAAACATGATAATAGATTTTTGTACAGACACAGCCATTGTTGATTGTGAGCTTGCATAGAGGAACTCTTTAGAAAACTTTAAACCTAAGACTGCGAATAAAATCTGAAATATTATGCAAGCATGAAAAGCAACGAGCACGCGAATCGCCGTAAATATGCCAGTGCAGGGCAAAATAGCTGATTTATAGCAACTGACTGACTGCTCTATGCAGTCAAACCATCGTGGCCTACATATGTAGTAAACTCTTTTTCTATTTGTAATTTTTAGCATTGATCTTCAAAGGATAGCTTAGGAATTATAAGCTTAGGGTTAAAATAAAGTACTGTAGGCCACATAAACAAGGATCTATAAAAAATCAATAAATTATTTGCCATACCTCCACTAAGAGATTTCTCCCCACTGACCTATTCCGCCCATATATCATTTGGAGATTGTAACCCGTTCTGTGGCTCGGCCTTTCGACTTTTAAAAGTCAGACTTGGTAAACTTAATCTTTAGGAAACTAATATAGTTTACCTAGCATATGAAAATGATAATACAAAGATGAAACTGGTTATGAAATATTTAAACCGCTACAAATATGTGACCTTTACCTTTGACCTTTAAAGGCCACCCAGTTAACATCAACTGTAGGATGATGCTGTCAAATTTGTCTGTATGGAAAGGATACCACAAATATATAGGTGGCTACGAAGCATTTAATCCGTCGAGACTTTGGCCTTACACGTCATCCGATTTCTCTCAAAAATAAGCCATCTCGAGGATACTTTATGAACATGACTGACAAGTTTCTTCAAGAGGTATTTTCCTGTTCTTTAGATATCCTGCCGATGCACACACACACACACACCCTGGCAAAAACAGCCTTCTCCCAACTGCCTTGCCAAACGTTAAGATGTGCTTCCTTGGTAGCATAAAACTTACCTGGTCCTTAAAAAAAGAAGAGAGAGAGAGAGAGAGAGAGAGAGAGAGAGAGAGAGAGAGAGAGAGAGAGGTAAACTGATTTCTTTCTAATCCTTTTAAAGAGTATGCTTTGTAATGTAAATGATTCTGGAACGTATTTAACATTTTTAAAAAAATATTTTGGTGTCCTCATAGGTAGCTAAAACTTCTTCCCGATGCTTCATTAGTCTATTCGGTTACCTTGTTCTGCCGGTCAAGATCCGTGCGATGATTATTTGCGAAATGAATCAACGCTTATCACGCCCATGTTTCGACATCTGTTGGCCAAGCACGTAGTGGAGCGTTGAAAAACGGAGCATTTTAGGAATTGCTAGTTAACAGAGGACTGCTTTTGGTGAATTGTTCTTTTTTGTTCTATTTTCGTAGCCTTGATTGCCGTCCTTGTATTCACGACTCTTTTTTTTTTTTTTTTTTTTTATGGTTGAGTACAAGTCGTCTAGTCCTGCCCAAAGCATTGCCAAGGCCGTACCAGATTTGAAGCCCCCTTCTCCACCTCTGCTCTCCCCATTTCACTCTTGAATTCATTATCATTCTATTCTTTAAGTAAGATTTTTGTTGTGTATTTCATTATAAGCACTTTGTGTATTGCAAGAAGTTAAAATGAGTAAGATGGCAAGATTCCAGTCAGTGAAGCAAGGACCTCTCGTCTTGCGGATTTTTAATCTCTCTCTCTCTCTCTCTCTCTCTCTCTCTCTCTCTCTCTCTCTCTCTCTCTCTCTCTCTCTCTCTTCTCTCCCCCCTTCTCTATCTCTTTGCTATTGTATCGCCTAAATTTCCTTGTCGTAGTAAAAAGCTACAAGCTTAAAAATACTTTTGAATATGAAAGTTTGCAAGCTGCTCTCTCTCTCTCTCTCTCTCTCTCTCTCTCTCTCTCTCTCTCCCCTTCTCTATCTCTTTGCTATTGTATCGCCTAAATTTCCTTGTCGTAGTAAAAAGCTACAAGCTTAAAATGCTTTTGAATATGAAAGTTTTGCAAGTCGCTCTGACCTCTTTACAGAGCACAAGCATTTGTGAAGAAACAAGATTAGGAAAATCTCTCCAGACGTCTTGAAGTGAAATCAAGGCTGCGAAAAAGTCAAGTTACTATAAATCATCGTAAGTTTACTAAACGAATGGAGGAAATTACTTTTCGCTGAATGTAGGGGTTTCATTAAATCTTTATATACCTTTAAGTGTCAGACACTAACCTGAGTGTCAGAGTGTCAATTCATTCATTCCGCTTCTTTACAAAGTGTAAATAATTTTTTCGGAAACATGAATATTATTTGGGGGAGAAATGATTTCACTCGAAGCTGAGGCCTTGCTGTAAAGTACAGGTGCTCTCTCTTTGCTCACCAGTGTGAATATTTTCACCAAGCCTTCGGAGAACTTCACAGGAGTTTCTCAAAGCAGATAGATGAGGCCTTGACCGGATGCAGTGCCAGTCTCTCCAGGGATTTCCATGTCCTTTTATACGTAGGTCCCCCTTCTCAGTTTTCGCTGAACTTTGCACACTACAAGGCCTTGAACATCCTTCCACCCATCTTTCTGAAATGTCTTTATCCATAACTATCTCATCCCTTTTTCTCCACAGTTTTCTTTTTGTAAAGTTATGGACATCGAAGTGTGTTCATTTTACTGAAGACTGATTGTTGGAATTGCCTCGCTGGATTATGTGATACTTCGTTACAGAACTTCAAATTGCTTTCGTCTCTTTGTTGACAGATTTATGGGTTTCTCTGTTGTCCTAATATGAAACGAGGCGAAGTTAGTATTTCCTTTGTTTGGACGTCCTGTAATCAATGTGAGTGACATTACAGCGGTAAATAATTATTATTCCTTTGTTTATAAATATGGCATATATAAATGTATATACATACACACACACACACATATATATATATATATATATATATATATATATATATATATATATATATATATGTGTGTGTGTGTGTGTGTGTGTGTGTGTGTGTGTGTGTGTGTGTGTGTTTATACATTGGTAGAGTTAGTTTGGTATGTCAACTGGAGAATCTATTTATTAATCTTTAAATATGCCATTTTCTTATCAGTTTCTGAAGTACGCTGGAACATGATCTCACAAACGGAATAGCCATGTTCATAACATGACAGCACAGGACTTCATCGCATTCATTTTATCTTTTTCACCCCACGAAACTCGAAATGCATAACGATGAGATAAGAATGATCGGAATTATTCCCGACATTTCCCTCATTTTCTTTGTCTCAGTAATGGGAGGAGTCTCGCTGAACAATTTCACCCGTTCAGCTCATGATTTATGGATCGAATATTGAAGGCAAGTTTTGCAAGGGGATCTAGTAAGGCTTTCGCCCTTACGGCACCATTGACCTGATTTATTCGTGACTGAGTTTTTCTCTGATGTTGAGGGAGGAGAGAGCCTTTGCGAACCTCGCTCTTAACTCGTTTAAGAGCCATTTTGCCATTTTTCCGACCATAATTCAAATGGTAAAGTGTCACTCTCTCTTTTTTTTTTTTTACATCCAACTGCATCAATTGGTATCAAGATTCACGTAAATGTTTCTTTTGCAACCTAACCTTTGTACCTACAGATTCATCTAGGGGTCTTATCTATAGATGGTAATCCGGAATCCGGATTAAACCTAAAATTTAACTTGGTCAGATTTAGGCCTTGGATGTAGGACAACCACATAGAGAATCGAGGCTTTTTTGCTACAATATATATATATATATATATATATATATATATATATATATATATATATATATGTGTGTGTGTGTGTGTGTGTGTGTGTGTGTGTGTGTATACATATATATATATAGTTATATACGTGTATACAGCATATTTATACATATATATATATATATATATATATATATATATATATATATATATATATATATATTTATATACCCATACAATATATCTATATATACGTTATATATGTATACGCTTGAACTTACCAAAACACTTAATTTATGTATGCAGATGTAATACAAGGAAAGATGGAACCCATGGCATGAATCCTGACTGGCTTTACTTTTAGTTTATCGAGGCATCTTCAAGAAGATTCATAGATATCGAGAGAAATTTACAATCCATATGTCAGACGAACAGCATAAGCAAACGTACACACGGACGGAAAATTCTCTCATCCAAGAGGATAAAGGTAAGCGCTCCATCTACAAACCTCGCAGAGAAACTGAACACACTCAAACATTCCCCGGGGGGATATTCATCGTCTTATAAAAGCCGTATTTTATCAAACGGGATTCAGTTACATTTTACTACTAGGACAAACGTTACTTTTAGCATCCTGATTAATTCTATGACTGTTATCCCAAGAATTCTCAAAATTGCAGTGTTTTCATGTGTACATCTCATATTTTTGTTTTATATTGTTCTATTCTCTTTTTCAACTTACATTGGATTTTACATACACATCTCTTAATACTTCCGGGAGAGTTATTTATAGGTGCTTTTCTCTTTCTATTAATGTTCTAAAATAAGGCATAGACATAAACTTCTAAAGAAGACAGGACATATCTTAAAAATTATTACAATATGTTTTATGTTTCTTCCTCGTTATTATTATAAAGTCATTTCTATCATTATTATTAATGAATTGTCTGATACAATTTAAGGATATTCTAATTCCTTGTTCGTATGCCTACTCAGGCTATTTCATTCTCAGTATACTCAGGGCTATTAGATATGTGTAACGCAGTTAATAACTTTGGTTTGGAAACCAATTTCTTTATTTGTTTCTGGGATCAGAACTAAAAATGAAGCCGGCCAGAATTTATACTCTCATTTTATCCTTGTGGCACATCTGCTCGTACGGACATATAATATGTATATGTATTTTTCGAAAGAGAGATGGCTGTTTTAACGAATTACATACGCCAGTTGCTTGTTGTTCGCTCAAGTATCCGCGACAGGCCAAGCCAAACAATTATGTCTCTTCAGCACTCAATGTTTGAGTCCTGTGACTGAATATTTTATTAAGGACAAAAAAGGTGCTAAAGTGAAAAACACACAGTTTTACCACAAAATGATGTAGAAAAAAAAGGCTTAGAACCCCTGTTGTCCTTGATCTAGGCCATTTTTTAGCATGCTGTACTTTTTGCTGTAATCTACTTTTTTCAAGTCTACAGGTATGGGGTTCGCGCTCTAGTTTGGCGTAGTTCAGTCCCAAGAACGACATTCTAGTACAAAGAGCCCGTTATTTTTTTAACGCTTTTTTTTATGTTTCGTGTCCATTGTAGTTACGTAGCTGAATATACAAATATTAATTTCTTTTTACACGTTCGAAGATATTTTCTCAAAATGCTATGTGCAGAACGCGGATAGGTCTAACAGTTGCTCTGGAGAGAAAATTTCGCTCAACTTTTGGATGACTTTAACACTTTTTTTAGGGAATTATCCAGCATCATCCTACCTCCTCCCCTCTCCAAACCGGAAACCGAATCCTATGGATAACATGGCTACTTTTGACTGAAGGACAACCACTTGGCCTGGAACACTGGGCACTTCAAAAAAAAAAAAAACCTTGTCCTTGAAGCTCCCCTTGTGATTCCTTAGATACACCTAATGTTTGGAGTTTTATATACATAATATATATACATATGTATACACACACACACACACATATATATATATACATATATATATATATATATATATATATATATATATATATATATATATATATATATATATATATATATATATATATATATATATAGTGTGTGTGTGCTTATGCATGTATATATATACCTAACGTATATATATGCACGTATATTGAAGTTTCACACAATGTAACGGATCATACAGTGGAATTTTGTAGTGTTCAAGCGATCATGAAGAAATTCAATTGCATTATATATATATATATATATATATATATATATATATATATATATATATATATATATATATATATATATATATATATATATATATATATATATATATATTGCATAAATAATTATAGATACGTGCAATTAACTCTTGTGCAGGTGTTCAACTATGACACGAATGTTAATACCATCGCACCCTTGATGTGCAACTCACATGTGTACGTCAGAGGAGCCATCATGTGTTGCTATGTGAGTTGCATTATTTGTGTGTTTGGTTTTACTTTTTGGTGGTACTAAGCAGGGCTATAAAAATCAGCAAAGAACACCAACCTGACAGTATTATCTAATCATATTCTATAAGTAAATGCCAGAGTTTATTTATGTCAGTTTTAATAATGAAATTCAAATTTGTGACTCTTTGCAATTGTTTCAACGGTATGGTATCGTGTTCTGGAAAAATATGTATATTTCTTGAGCAAATGGCCTTGAGAGATGCTTTGACGGTAAAAACATATATTCTTCTAACGTTAAATGATGGTTTGCTTCTATTGCTTAGAGAAATGCGATGGACGGTTGTCCTTGCTTTGCGAACCACGAAAGGTCTGGGTCGCCTGGTTTCACAGTTACTGTACTTACTTGACCTTCATTTCGTGTTTTTAGCCCCATTTTAGCAAGGTACCTGATCGCAGGACGACTGTCGAATATATAGGATAATCTTTCATAAACAAAAGTGGTCTGGCTACGCTAGGCGTTTCAGCAGCATTCATTATTCAACAATTCATACATTGTGACTTCATTTCTCTATCTCTTCTACGATTTATCTTCGATTTTTGTTTTCAGCGTGATTTTTTTTACTAAATATTTATTACCTGAAACAAATAACTCAGTGGAATTTTGCTGAATTTATTTGACATGTTTAGCATTTTTATATCTATTAAGTCACGTATATAAGATTTTCTTTGTCTTATAAGGTGATTTGTATGTGTGTGTTTTTTGCGGAGGTAGGGAGAGTGGGGTTGAGTACGAATTAGGAATATACATGTAAAATCCGCCTGTCATAACATTTTATCAGAAATTTCTATGTTGTAGCCATCCATTAAAAACAGAGTACAGGTTACTGTCTTAAGGACTCGGTAGGCTTAAGTCAGTCGTTACTAAGAGAAGACGGAGTTGGATCAATAATTGTTTTTCACGAGCGATGAGCGACGGTTAAAATTCAGGACCTTGTCGGGTAAAGTCAAGGGAGAAGTATAAGGCCCGATTTGTTTTCGAACGTGCTCTTCATCTCATTAAACTTCCGAGGTCGATTCGGTCCAATACTCCCGTTCGTCATTTCTGATGGAAAAAATCTTTTTTTCATTCAAGAGTTAACTTAATACAGAGGCACTTGTTGTAGTGGAACCTCTCGTTCTTATTGTTGCCATCGACATTTGCTTTTTATTGCTGCCCTTTTCTTAGTTCTATTTTCGCAATTTGTTTTTCGACTGGCCCTTTGACTTGAAAAAAAATCACAATGATTTCCAAGAATTTATAAACATGCGGGCGGTTATTATTAGGATATATTTCGAAAATCCCGCAATATTCTCTTTTGTTGAAAAAGGAATCTATTTATAATTTCGTGACGAGAGATTCAATTGTCTTTTTTTTTTCATACGACTCATTTCGGAAATAGTAAGGTATTCCGGGTTCTTTAAATTTTCGTGACAACTAGGCGGAGTCTTGGAACGAAATGATACGATAGACCACACCTATCTTCCGGAAGAAAACTTGTACGAACTTTAAAATGTTCGCAAAGTGTGTTATCTGTGGATAATTTTCAACTCTCTCTCTCTCTCTCTCTCTCTCTCTCTCTCTCTCTCTCTCTCTCTCTAATTCGCAGGAAATAAACGATCAAAGTTCAAAATCTTGCCCAGTTTCTTTTGAGATCCAATACCCCACAGTTTCCCAAAAGCATTATTTCATTTGTGGACGATTGTAGAATGATATTCTTCGTCATTTAGTTGGATCGTTGGAATTTTTGTGGTTCGATCTCTTTGCAATTTCTTTGTTTTTGTTGAGCAGGCTTGCATGAGTCTTATTTCATATTTTAATTGTTTCACCTTTTCATTATCATTTCCTTGATGTGGTTTATAAACTTTTGGCCTTGTACTTTACCTCCATTTCAGCTTCCTTTATTGAATCTTGCTGTCCGACCTCTCTAACTATCACTTCTCAGTGCATCTGTGGGGGTTTTCTCCCAGTTCCACTTTCTGAGCCTTGTTCTTCATCTTCTTTATTTTCTGGAACTCTTCTCTCTTCTTATTTAACCACTCCCTCTTTCACTGTCTTCAGCGCTGAACGGTCAAAGTGTCCTGATTTTTGGCTTGGCTGCCTAAGTTCCCTAAATCGAACCCTTATATCAGTAGCACTCTGCTTTCCCAACTGCGGTTACAACTTGGTTAATGATAAAAACCAGTTCTATACTCTGCTGGAGTTTGATGGTTCCAGTTATGCTCGCCCTTTGTTGGCTGAGTCGGTTGAGCTTCAGACTGTCACTCGATGGGCCGGAGTTCAATTCCATCGACCGGCTGATGAAGAGTTAGAGGAATTTATTTCTGGTGATAGAAATTCATTTCTCGCTATAATGTGGTTCGGATTCCACAATAAGCTGTAGGTCCCGTTGCTAAGTAACCAACTGGTTCTTAGCCACGTAAAATAAGTCTAATCCTTCGGGCCAGCCCTAGGAGAGCTGTTAATCAGCTTAGTGGTCTGGTAAAGCTAAAGTATACTTAACTTTTTCCAGCTATGCTCGTGTAGTTTTGTTTTGTGAGATACGTACTGAATTTTTAATTTTTCTTTGGATACAAACATTCTACACTTATTTTGGAAAAAATCTAAGAAATACATTCCATTTTGACATTTTTTGCCTCTTCACCTCCATATAATGATCATTGATTAATGTCATTATTAAGCAAACTATCACTCCTGTTACTACTTTTATCATGACTTCTACCAAGACGTTATAAAGTTGGACTTAGTTCTGTTTTTCCTGTTTTCAGCTGTTGGTGACATGGACCCCAAATAGAGATTAATGTTTGTGTAACATGACCAAACCTTTACAATTTCC
This sequence comes from Macrobrachium rosenbergii, assembly GCF_040412425.1. Taxonomy (NCBI): domain Eukaryota; kingdom Metazoa; phylum Arthropoda; class Malacostraca; order Decapoda; family Palaemonidae; genus Macrobrachium; species Macrobrachium rosenbergii. Next base: position 36,584,890 of record NC_089799.1, on the reverse strand, counting down.
CAGAAAATCTGTAATTGATGAATTGGTAAAAATTATTTTTACAATTCCATTACTAAACAATCATTGAAAAAAGAATGACAAAAAGCAGACGAGATAAAGGAAAATGGAATGTTATTCCCTCAGCAAATTCAACGAAAAAAGTCTGGCCATGGCTTCACGCCCTTAATTCAACTTTACGATGTCAGCCATGCAATTATTCGGTGGAAATGTTGCAATCGTGACCACCACTCCATGCGTCATAAACTGTTTCAGAGAAATGGGCTTACTACTAGCCGGT